>NC_134689.1:246669594-246692094 GCF_050947455.1 Rhinoderma darwinii | reverse complement strand
GGTTCCTCATTCTAAGCGTTACTTCCGTGGTGGTCTCACCCACATAATATAGGCCACATGGACAAATCAATAAGTAAATAGCAAAGGTGGTTTTACAAGTGTAGAAGCCATGAATTTTAAAAGTTTTACCTGTTCGTGGATGACAAAAACTGTCACCCTTAATCATATGATTGCACATATTACATCCCAAACACGGGAAGCATCCATATTTTTTAGGGGCTAAAACACTCTGTGACATCTTAGTTTTAGATCCAATATCTGCCTTTACTAGCTTATTTCTGATGGTTTTACCTTTGCGATATGCTAATAATGGTGGCTCTTGGAATTCCTTGATCATTGGAAAAGCCCTAGTTAGTAGACGCCATTCCCTTCTCAGAATATTGCCAATTTCTGGGCTTGATGTAGAAAAAGTTGATACAAATGGTATACGAACATTTTTCTTATGCACCACTGTCTGTTTGTCTAAAAGTTGTTGTCTATCCATTTTCATCGTCTGTCTTTTATATAAATTGAGCATATCAGTTGGATATCCCCTACATTTAAATTTTTTGCACATCTCGTCCACTCTCTTGGACAGCTGATCTTCATTACTAACAATTCTTCGAACTCTAAGAAGTTGGCTGAAGGGCAATGATCTCACCATAGCCCTGGGGTGTCCACTATTATAGTGCAACAGACTGTTCCTATCAGTTTCCTTACAAAATATATCGGTGGTAAGAATGCCATCCTGTAAATGGATCTTAGTATCCAAAAACTCAACTGAAGAGTCAGAATGGATCATGGTAAATTTGATCCCCTGACACATATCATTTAGAAAAGAGTGAAATAATTTCAATTCATCCTCTGAACCGGTCCAGATGAGGAAGACATCGTCTATGTATCGCCACCACCGCAAAACATTTCTGAAGTGGTGGGACACATAGACAAGATCCTCCTCAATCCGCCGCATAAAAATATTGGCATATGTCGGGGCCATATTAGACCCCATAGCCGTACCCCTTTTTTGAAGGTAGAACTTATCACCAACCATGAAATAATTTTTAGTGAGTATAAACTCAAGTAATGTTTTAACAAATTCAATTTTTCTGTTTGAAAAATCCAGACGTGTCAGGTAGTGAAGAGCAGCTTCAATGCCTAAGGAGTGATCTATGGAGGTATACAGACTTCCCACATCAAGGGTAGCAAGGATAGACCGGCCAGGGACCCTGAGAGAGCCAATCCTGACAAGGAAATCAGTGGTATCCTTGATGTAGGAGTCAGCCCCCATAGCAAACTGTCTCAAAATTTTGTCAATGAAGATAGCTGCTGGAACAAATAACGAATCACTGCCCGACACAATGGGGCGGCCAGGGGGTTTACATGGATCCTTGTGAATCTTAGGAAGAAGGTAAAGCACCGGAGTGACCGGATGCCTTACCTTCAAAAATTCACAAAGGTCCTTATCAATAATTTTAGATAAAAAGGCCTCATCAACAAGTAATTTTAATTCATTCATAAAGGAGAATTTTGGATCACCCGATAATTCAGTATATACATCATGGTCATTCAATTGCATCTCCAATTCCTGCAGATAAAGGGACGTGTCCATCACAACAATGGCACCCCCCTTATCTGCAGGTTTAACAGTGACGGAAGAATTGTCCATCAATTCATTTAAAGCCATCTGTTCCAAGCGTGTAATATTTCTATGATAGTTATCCCTTTTATATTGCTTGTTTCTAAATGTTTGAATGTGCTTATCAACCAATGAGATATATGCCTCAACCTCATGCAAATTTTGGGGTGGCTGAAACTTACTCTTTATAGTGAGATCTAGACTTTTCAAATCAAACATATGTTCATTAGACAGGGGTACATTTATATCAGAAGAACCAAACACTGGTTGATCTGAAAAATGTGCTTTTAATCTCAATATTCTGAAAAACCGTTTCAAATCAAGATCTAATTCAAACCAGTTGACAACATTAGTGGGACAAAATGATAACCCACGATTAAGAATTTTTAACTGTAACTGATTAAGAGAAAAGGATGAAATATTAACCACAAGATTTACGGATTCTTTTTCCTCGTCTGGTAGTGGCGATTCCCTCGTATTGGGGTTATCCTCCCCCTCGATTTGATGTTGATTGCCGGATCGCTTATGCCTCCTGCCGCCCCTGCGAGAGCGCTTTCTCCTGGTGTTTCGATATTGTCCCCTAAAAAAGGAACACTATATGGATCATCTGACAGCTCCGAATCGGTAATAAAGGCATCTGTCATCTTCTGACGCCTCCGAACATTTCTGTCCTTCTTCACTGGACCTCTATGTTCTGTATCATCCCCCTGCCAGCAATAAATTTTTCCTGATGTGTAATCGTCCAGATCACGTTGCCATTTCTGGCGTTTTGTTTTTTCAATATCATTCCGGAACTTTTTAAAAAATTCGGACATTTTATTTTGATATATTTCATAATCAGATATTACCATCATCTCTTTGAGTTGATCATTCCTCTCAATTATTCGCGGCTTGATGATCTCAATTTCTTTTTGAAGATATTCAATATTAAGAAGTAACAAATCTTGGGAATATTTGTTAGAGATACCTTCAAATCTTTCCTTGAAGCTGGAATTGGTTGGAAAAAGATTAGGTCTCAAATGAGATCGCATCCCACGTGGTATACGTTGATTTTTAAAATATTCCCCCAGCGTCGAGAGGTGTAATTCCAAAGCAATTTGCCTTTTAGAATCAGCTTCCCACTTTTTTCTTATACTTTCAATCGTGGGTATACTCAAGAAGGCAGCATTTCCAGTGAGTCCCTGTAGGATACGATCAGCATCCTCCTGAGTGTAGGCAAACACCTGTGGTGGGTTACCAACACAATCAAAATCTCCTTCTCCCAGGCCTGATTTCCAGTCTGCATTGAGTGCTGTGTTTTTTGCATCTATTTGAACTGTATGAATCCTAACACGTGCACCTCTATTTGAATATGCTGGGAGAAGGAGATTTTGATTGTGTTGGTAACCCACCACAGGTGTTTGCCTACACTCAGGAGGATGCTGATCGTATCCTACAGGGACTCACTGGAAATGCTGCCTTCTTGAGTATACCCACGATTGAAAGTATAAGAAAAAAGTGGGAAGCTGATTCTAAAAGGCAAATTGCTTTGGAATTACACCTCTCGACGCTGGGGGAATATTTTAAAAATCAACGTATACCACGTGGGATGCGATCTCATTTGAGACCTAATCTTTTTCCAACCAATTCCAGCTTCAAGGAAAGATTTGAAGGTATCTCTAACAAATATTCCCAAGATTTGTTACTTCTTAATATTGAATATCTTCAAAAAGAAATTGAGATCATCAAGCCGCGAATAATTGAGAGGAATGATCAACTCAAAGAGATGATGGTAATATCTGATTATGAAATATATCAAAATAAAATGTCCGAATTTTTTAAAAAGTTCCGGAATGATATTGAAAAAACAAAACGCCAGAAATGGCAACGTGATCTGGACGATTACACATCAGGAAAAATTTATTGCTGGCAGGGGGATGATACAGAACATAGAGGTCCAGTGAAGAAGGACAGAAATGTTCGGAGGCGTCAGAAGATGACAGATGCCTTTATTACCGATTCGGAGCTGTCAGATGATCCATATAGTGTTCCTTTTTTAGGGGACAATATCGAAACACCAGGAGAAAGCGCTCTCGCAGGGGCGGCAGGAGGCATAAGCGATCCGGCAATCAACATCAAATCGAGGGGGAGGATAACCCCAATACGAGGGAATCGCCACTACCAGACGAGGAAAAAGAATCCGTAAATCTTGTGGTTAATATTTCATCCTTTTCTCTTAATCAGTTACAGTTAAAAATTCTTAATCGTGGGTTATCATTTTGTCCCACTAATGTTGTCAACTGGTTTGAATTAGATCTTGATTTGAAACGGTTTTTCAGAATATTGAGATTAAAAGCACATTTTTCAGATCAACCAGTGTTTGGTTCTTCTGATATAAATGTACCCCTGTCTAATGAACATATGTTTGATTTGAAAAGTCTAGATCTCACTATAAAGAGTAAGTTTCAGCCACCCCAAAATTTGCATGAGGTTGAGGCATATATCTCATTGGTTGATAAGCACATTCAAACATTTAGAAACAAGCAATATAAAAGGGATAACTATCATAGAAATATTACACGCTTGGAACAGATGGCTTTAAATGAATTGATGGACAATTCTTCCGTCACTGTTAAACCTGCAGATAAGGGGGGTGCCATTGTTGTGATGGACACGTCCCTTTATCTGCAGGAATTGGAGATGCAATTGAATGACCATGATGTATATACTGAATTATCGGGTGATCCAAAATTCTCCTTTATGAATGAATTAAAATTACTTGTTGATGAGGCCTTTTTATCTAAAATTATTGATAAGGACCTTTGTGAATTTTTGAAGGTAAGGCATCCGGTCACTCCGGTGCTTTACCTTCTTCCTAAGATTCACAAGGATCCATGTAAACCCCCTGGCCGCCCCATTGTGTCGGGCAGTGATTCGTTATTTGTTCCAGCAGCTATCTTCATTGACAAAATTTTGAGACAGTTTGCTATGGGGGCTGACTCCTACATCAAGGATACCACTGATTTCCTTGTCAGGATTGGCTCTCTCAGGGTCCCTGGCCGGTCTATCCTTGCTACCCTTGATGTGGGAAGTCTGTATACCTCCATAGATCACTCCTTAGGCATTGAAGCTGCTCTTCACTACCTGACACGTCTGGATTTTTCAAACAGAAAAATTGAATTTGTTAAAACATTACTTGAGTTTATACTCACTAAAAATTATTTCATGGTTGGTGATAAGTTCTACCTTCAAAAAAGGGGTACGGCTATGGGGTCTAATATGGCCCCGACATATGCCAATATTTTTATGCGGCGGATTGAGGAGGATCTTGTCTATGTGTCCCACCACTTCAGAAATGTTTTGCGGTGGTGGCGATACATAGACGATGTCTTCCTCATCTGGACCGGTTCAGAGGATGAATTGAAATTATTTCACTCTTTTCTAAATGATATGTGTCAGGGGATCAAATTTACCATGATCCATTCTGACTCTTCAGTTGAGTTTTTGGATACTAAGATCCATTTACAGGATGGCATTCTTACCACCGATATATTTTGTAAGGAAACTGATAGGAACAGTCTGTTGCACTATAATAGTGGACACCCCAGGGCTATGGTGAGATCATTGCCCTTCAGCCAACTTCTTAGAGTTCGAAGAATTGTTAGTAATGAAGATCAGCTGTCCAAGAGAGTGGACGAGATGTGCAAAAAATTTAAATGTAGGGGATATCCAACTGATATGCTCAATTTATATAAAAGACAGACGATGAAAATGGATAGACAACAACTTTTAGACAAACAGACAGTGGTGCATAAGAAAAATGTTCGTATACCATTTGTATCAACTTTTTCTACATCAAGCCCAGAAATTGGCAATATTCTGAGAAGGGAATGGCGTCTACTAACTAGGGCTTTTCCAATGATCAAGGAATTCCAAGAGCCACCATTATTAGCATATCGCAAAGGTAAAACCATCAGAAATAAGCTAGTAAAGGCAGATATTGGATCTAAAACTAAGATGTCACAGAGTGTTTTAGCCCCTAAAAAATATGGATGCTTCCCGTGTTTGGGATGTAATATGTGCAATCATATGATTAAGGGTGACAGTTTTTGTCATCCACGAACAGGTAAAACTTTTAAAATTCATGGCTTCTACACTTGTAAAACCACCTTTGCTATTTACTTATTGATTTGTCCATGTGGCCTATATTATGTGGGTGAGACCACCACGGAAGTAACGCTTAGAATGAGGAACCACAAATCTAGTATCAATACCAAGAGACGAGATCTTCCAGTCTCCAGACATTTTGTAGACTGTAGACATAATGTATCCCAAATGCGTTTTAAAATTATTGATTCAGTACCCCTAAACAGACGAGGAGGTGACAGAGAGCTGGCCCTCAAACGTAAAGAACTTGAGTGGATTTTTACTCTTGATACCATGTCCCCAAAGGGACTTAATGTAGAATATACATATTTCCCACATATTTGAAAGCTCATGTATATATGACATGATTGATTTTGAGTCCGATATATCTATACGATCCATTCTTTTGAGTGTAGGTGGGATCTTTTTGACATTGTTTTTAAATTTATATAACTATAGGTGTATTTTTATCTATATTCATCTTTTCACTAAAACATTTTCTATTCACAGATACCAACTTATATGAGGGGATGTACATCATGGGAGCAGAGGTTGCGTTTCCTCATCAATTTTTTCCAAGGATTATATATAGATTTTCTTTGATGTATATCACAAACTTTATATGTGTATTATATGCTCTCTGTGGTAATCATGTGGAATAAAGTATAATCAATATATGAAATAAATTATTACTCTTCTATTTTATGTTCATAATGTGGTCCTCAATCCAAAACAAGACATGAGTGGGTGGTTGAGACTTTGTTGTCTCTGTGAGATTCGGCCGCCTATTTGTAGACATAGCCGTTCTCCCCATTTATGCTGTGATCCGTGGCCATTTCCCTTAGACTATATAAATGATTATTATTTATTATAGATATTCGAGTATATTTCCCATATATATAATATGGGCTATCTATCTATATATATAATATACTAGATTTTGTTGGTTATATACTCTTTTGAGTTTTCTTTCCATATTGATGTGAAACATACGCCGAGACAGAATCCATTTTCTGCGCATGCGCGGCTACACTGCGTTTCAGGTATGCGTTCCACGTGACGCATTTCCGGCAGTTCGCCATCTTGCGCATGCGCATTATCGACTGCGGGACGCCATGGTTTATCCCATGCATCACAGAGAGCTGACACTGTAAGTTTTTTATGACATAATATTACTTTTTGTACTTGGAACGTTCCCTCTGCTCCTCCCCCTCATTATGAGCTGGTGCTTTTGATTAGGGTAATTATAATATTGCCTTATGTTTTTTGCATTATTTTTCATATATTATGAGATGTTGTTTCTTAAAACACATGTACTGGACACACATATTGGTATATATTTACTTGTGTTTAACTATATGTTGTATATTAATGTATTTTTTACATATATACTATTAATTGCACTGTTGATTGTATATACTTTGCATCCCTATTTATATGTGGCACTATGCACTGTTGTAATTAGCTTGAGAAAGGTTCAGGTGTGAACCGAAACGTCGCTCATTCTTTCCACCTGGTGGTGAATAAAACCAACATCTCCCCAACATTGAAGTCCTGGTGCCGTTACTCGCTTTTTATTTCTATTATTTTATTCCAAGGAGTTGATTCATCCTTACTATGGTAACGTGCACATGGCCTGATTTCCAGTCTGCATTGAGTGCTGTGTTTTTTGCATCTATTTGAACTATATATATATATATATACATACACACACACACACAAGCATATGCACACACACACACAATCAAACATATATACATATATATACACAATACACACGTGTATATATACACACTCCAGAGGCGTAGCTAGGTTCTCCAGCACCCAGGGCAAAGATTCAGTTTGGCGCCCCCCCCCACCCACCTCTTACCCGACATCTCCTTCCCCCTCGCCGTGTTTGTTTTCTCTACCAATCAATGACGGGTCATTTCTTTTCCACATTTCTTTTTATGTAACTCGAGCATAAAAACATTTGTACATTTTACAAGCAATATAGTTCTATACACAACACCAGAACCAAGCTCAGTACATATATACAGCACCAGAACAAAGCTCAGTACATAAATACAACACCAGCACAAATACAGCTCAATTTAGTGCAACCCCTGCCGTATAGGTATGTATGGCATAAAACTACAGCTCCCAGCATGGCCCGAACAATGAGAAGGATATGCTGGGAGATGCTGTTTCACAAAAAATAAATCATATCATATTCATACCACCCATCATCTCGCTGCAGATCACACAGTGACTACATTACTGATTAGAGGCAGAATAAACATATACATTAAGTGACTCACTGGTGACGTCTCAGATTCTAGTTCTTTTCCTCCATCCAGTCCAGACCTCTATGATGACTTCTCCCGGTCACAGCCCATTTCTGCAGTTTGCCGCTCAGATGTCTTCAGCTTCTCACTTTTCCAACATTTCTACACCTATAAATAAAGATAAAGTTCTCATTATACCACACACTATGCCCCTAAGTATAATAGCGCCATACACTGCACCTCTAATTATAATAGCACCATACACCGTGTCCCACACACACACACACACACTGTGCCCCCTGTAGATAGTGCCTGCCATAGAGCCCCCTGTAGATAGTGCCCCCATATAGCCCACCCCTGTATATAGTGTCCCACAAATAGCTCCCCCTATAGTGCTCCACAGATAGCCCACCCCTGTATATAGCCCCCTGTAGATATAGCCCACCCCTGTATATAGTGCTCTATAGATAGCCCACCCCTGTATATAGTCCCCCTGTAGATATAGCCCATCCCTGTATATAGTGCTCCACACACAGTGAAGGAAATAAGTATTTGATCCCTTGCTGATTTTGTAAGTTTGCCCACTGTCAAAGTCATGAACAGTCTAGAATTTTTAGGCTAGGTTAATTTTACCAGTGAGAGATAGATTATATAAAAAAAAAAAAAGAAGATCACATAGTCAAAATTATATATATTTATTTGCATTGTGCACAGAGAAAGAAGTATTTGATCCCCTACCAACCATTAAGAGTTCAGCCTCCTCCAGACCAGTTACACACTCCAAATCAACTTGGTGCCTGCATTAACCCCTTAATGACCGGGCCATTTTGCACGTTAATGACCAAGGATTATTTTTTGTTTTTTCATGGTCGCATTCCAAGAGTCGTAACTCTTTTTTTATTCCGTCGACATAGCCGTATAAGGGCTTGTTTTTTGCGGGACGAGTTGTATTTTGTAATTGTACCATTTTTAGATGCTTATAACATATTGATTAACTTTTATTAACTTTATTTTAGGAGAGAATTGAAAATAAGCAGCTATTCCAGCATTGATTTTCACGTTATAAGTTTACGGCGTTTACTATGCAGCGTAAATAACATGTTAACTTTATTCTGTGGGTCGGCACGATTACAGGGATACCAAATATGTAAAGGTTTTATATGTTTTTCCTACGTTTGCACAATAAAAACCCTTTTAGAAAAAAATTACTTGTTTTTGCATCGCCGCATTCCAAGAGCCGTAACGTTTTTATTTTTCCGTCGATGTGGCCGTATGTGGGCTTGATTTTTGCGGGCCAATGTGTAGTTTTTATTAGTACTATTTTGGGGTACATAGGACTTATAGATTAACTTTTATTTTATTTTTTATGGGGGGAATGGGAGAAAAGAGAGAATTTTGACGTTGTTTTTTGCGTTTTCTTTGGACGCCGTTCATCCGGCGGTTTAATTAATATGTTCATTTTATTGGTCAAGTTGTTACGAACGTGGGGATACCATATATGTGTATGTGTGATTTGTTTTGACCGTTTTACTAAATAAAACCACTTTTTGGGCCAAAAAAGTAGTTTTATTTGACTTTGACTGTAATTATTTTTATTTTTTTTTCACAAACTTTAACTGTTTTACATTTATTTTTTTAGTCCCACCAGGGGACTTCACTATGCGATGTGCCGATCGCATATATAATGCTTTGGTATACTTAGTATACCAAAGCATTATTGCCTGTCAGTGTAAAACTGACAGGCAACCTGTTAGGTCATGCCTCCGACATCGCCTAACAGGCAGATGCTGAAGGCAGACCTGGGGGTCTTTGTTAGACCCCCGGCTGTCATGGAAACCCGACGGCGACCCGCGATTTGTTTGCGGGGGCGCCGATCGGGTGACAGAGGGAGCTCCCCCCTCTGTCAAACACATTAAATGCCGCTGTCACTATTGACAGCGGCATTTAATGGGTTAAACTGCCAGAATCGGCGCGCGCTTCAATTCCGGCAGTTGCAGCAGGAGCCAGGCTGTGGATAACAGCCGTGCTCCTGCCGCTGATCGCGTGGGTACAGTCTCAGTACCCGCGCTATCACAGGACGGATATATCCGTCCTCCTGCGCGAACTAGCAGCTGCAGAGGACGGATATATCCGTCCTTCGGCGTTAAGGAGTTAAAGGCAGCTGTCTTAAATGGTGACCTGTATAAAAGACTCCTGTCCACAGACTCAATTAATCAGTCTGACTCTAACCTCTACAACATGGGCAAGACCAAAGAGCTTTCTAAGGATGTCAGGGACAAGATCATAGACCTGCACAAGGCTGGAATTGGCTACAAAACCATAAGTAAGACGCTGGGTGAGAAGGAGACAACTGTTGGTGCAATAGTAAGAAAATGGAAGACATACAAAATGACTGTCAATCGACATCGATCTGGGGCTCCATGCAAAATCTCACCTCGTGGGGTGTCCTTGATCCTGAGGAAGGTGAGAGCTCAGCCGAAAACTACACGGGGGGAACTTGTTAATGATCTCAAGGCAGCTGGGACCACAGTCACCAAGAAAACCATTGGTAACACATTACGCCGTAATGGATTAAAATCCTGCAGTGCCCGCAAGGTCCCCCTGCTCAAGAAGGCACATGTACAGGTCCATCTGTGAACATCTGGATGATTCTGAGAGTGATTGGGAGAAGGTGCTGTGGTCAGATGAGACTAAAATTGAGCTCTTTGGCATTAACTCAACTCGCCGTGTTTGGAGGAAGAGAAATGCTGCCTATGACCCAAAGAACACCGTCCCCACTGTCAAGCATGGAGGTGGAAACATTATGTTTTGGGGGTGTTTCTCTGCTAAGGGCACAGGACTACTTCACCGCATCAATGGGAGAATTAATGGAGCCATGTACCGTCAAATCCTGAGTGACAACCTCCTTCCCTCCACCAGGACATTAAAAATGGCTCGTGGCTGGGTCTTCCAGCACGACAATGACCGGAAACATACAGCCAAGGCAACAAAGGAGTGGCTCAAAAAGAAGCACATCAAGGTCATGGAGTGGCCTAGCCAGTCTCCAGGCCTTAATCCCATCAAAAACTTATGGAGGGAGCTGAAGATCCGAGTTGCTAAGCGACAGCCTCGAAATCTTAATGATTTACAGATGATCTGCAAAGAGGAGTGGGCCAAAATTCCATCTAACATGTGTGCAAACTTCATCATCAACTACAAAAAATGTCTGACTGCTGTGCTTGCCAACAAGGGTTTTGCCACCAAGTATTAAGTCTTGTTTGCCAAAGGGATCAAATACTTATTTCTCTGTGCACAATGCAAATAAATATATATAATTTTGACTATGTGATTTTCTGTTGTTTTTTTTTATATAATCTATCTCTCACTGGTAAAATTAACCTAGCCTAAAAATTCTAGACTGTTCATGTCTTTGACAGTGGGCAAACTTACAAAATCAGCAAGGGATCAAATACTTATTTCCTTCACTGTATAGTCCACTCTTGTATATAGTGTTCCACATATTGTCCACCCTTGTATAAAGTGCTCCACAGATAGCCCACCCCTGTATATAGCCCCCCTGTAGATATAGCCCTCCCCTATATATAGTGCTCCATAGATAGCTCATCCCTGTGTATAGCCCCCCTGTAGATATAGCCCACCCCTGTATATAGTGCTCCATAGATAGCCCACCCCTGTATATAGCCCTACTGCAGATATAGCCCACCCCTGTATATAGTGCTCCATAGATAGCTCACCCCTGTATATAGCCCCCCTGTAGATATAGCCCACCCCTGTATATGGTGCATAGCCCACCCCTGTATATAGCCTTCCTGGAGATATAGCCCACCCCTGTATATAGTGCTCCGTAGATAGCCCACCCCTGTATATAGCCCCCTGTAGATATAGCCCACCCCTGTATATAGTGTTCCATAGATAGCTCATCCCTGTATATAGCCCCCCTGTAGATATAGCCCACCCCTATATATTGTGCTCCATAGATAGCCCAACCCAGTATATAGCCCCCCCCTGCAGATAGAGACCCCCATAGATAAAGCCCCCTGTAGATAAAGCCCCCCATAGATAAAGCCCCCTGTAGATAAAGCCCCCCCTGTAGATAAAGCCACCCCCGTAGATAAAGCCCCCCTTGTAGATAAAGCCCCCCTGTAGATAAAGCCCCCCTGTAGATAAAGCCACCCCCGTAGATAAAGCCCCCCTTGTAGATAAAGCCCCCCCTGTAGATAAAGCCCCCCCTGTAGATAATGGCACACACTTTTTTATTACAATAATATAACAAACTATTCAAACTCACCTTAATCCCGCTCCCAAGCCGACCGGCAGCAATGGAGACCTGCTCTCTTCTGCGCAGGTCTCCTGGGGTTGAACGAAGCGTCTATGAAAGGCGCTGATTGGCTGGGCAGAATGTCTTTCCCTGTCAGTCAGCGCCTTTCAGCGACGGAAGTGCGATACTCGTAGAAAAGAGCTGAATGGCTGGGCACGGAAAGTACCCGGCCATTCATTGCTTCTAATTGTACCTGTGTGCTATAGACGCAGGTACAATTATAGTGCAGGAGGAGGTAGCGCTGGTGCCCCCTCTAAGTTACGTCCGGGGCACATGGCCCGCCTGCCCCCCCTAGCTACGCCCCTGCACACTCACACACATAAACACACACAAATACACACACATATATATATACACATACTGTACATGCACAGACACATATATACACACACATATATATACGCACACACACACACACACATATATATATATATATATATATATATATATATATATATATATACTGTATATATACACATATATAGCAAAAGGTAAAAAAGCAGCACAGTTCTTCCAAATTCGTGAAGTCAGGGCGCAATATTCTCGCTGCGGCACATGACCAGTGTCCCTAGAAATTAATCCGATCCTCCAAAACACGAGACAGCACTCCTTGGTTAGTTAAAAATAAAGGATTATTCACCACATGCGACGTCTCAGCCCTACTACATGGGGCCTTTCTCAAGCATACACATATATATGTATATTGGTGTATATGTGAGTGTTGTGTCTATGTGTGCATATATGTACCCAAACACACATATATATACACAAATACATACACACAAACATACACATATATACACACATACATATATATATATATACACCGTGTTCCAAATTATTATGCACATCGGATTTAAGTGTCATAAACATTTAATTATTAGTTTTTCAAAGAAACTCATGGATAGTATTGTGTCTTAGGGCTCTTTGGATCATTGTAATCAATCTCAGACACCTGTGATAATTAGTTTGCCAGGTGTGCCCAATCAAAACTACTTAAGATGGACGTTCCACATTATTAAGCAGGCCACAGGTTTCAAGCAATATGGGAAAGAAAAAGGATCTTTCTGCTGCCGAAAAGCGTGAAATAGTGCAATACCTTGGACAAGGTATGAAAACATTGGATATTTCAAGAAAACTTAAGCGTGATCATCGTACAGTGAAAAGATTTGTGGCTGATTCAGAGCACAGATGGGTTTGTTCAGATAAAGGCATAATGAGTGTAATGGCAGGGTAGGGAGACAGACAGGTGAGCCCTAATCTACCCGCCACTCAGTCCCTGCCTACTTGCAACGACCCGTCCTAAGCGACGGCGTACAACTGGGCGACGGTCCCTACGCTCACTAAGTGCACGACAGACAAACAGACAAGGGTAACAGAAGCTAAGGGAAATGGGGCAGTTGCCCACGGCAACCCCGTGAACAACAAGAGTAGTGAACGAGCCGAGTCAAACCAGGAGTGGACGAGGTACAAAACGCAGAGCAGGAGAATAGTGAACGAGCCGAGTCAAACCAGGAGTGGACGAGGTACAAAACGCAGAGCAGGAGAATAGTAAGTCAAGCCAGGGTCAATATGAAGCAGAAGACAAGTAGTAAGCAGCAGCAGCAGGGCCAGGAAACAGACTGAAAGAATCACAGGCAAAGGAGGAGCAGGAAGTGAAGGTATAAATAGACAGAGGGCGGGAGCTAACTCCGTCTGGCCAAGCTGTGATAGGCTCTCCCACTCCTCAGCCTCCCAGGCTGATTGGTGGAAGAAGGGTTCACTCGACCAGACTTAGGAGCAGGTGCAGAGTGAGTAACCACGGGCGTCGACACAGAAGCTGTGTCAGGCAGATCCTTTACAGTACCCCTGCTTTTATGAGGGGCCACTGGACCCTTTCTAGGTGGACCTGGCTTATAGGGGAACCGAAGATGGAACCTCCTGAGCAATACTGCAGCGTGAACATCCTGGGCTGGTACCCAAGTCCTCTCCTCAGGCCCGTATCCTCTGCAATGGACCAGGTACTGGAGAGAGCCCTGGACCATCCTGCTGTCCACAATCTTGGCCACCTCGAATTCTACCCCTTCAGGAGTGAGAACAGGGACCGGAGGTTTCCTCGAGGGAGACAAGTACGGGGAGCAGCGTTTCAGGAGGGAGGCATGAAACTCGTCGTATATTTGAAAAGACAAGGGTGACTCCAGTCGGAAGGAGACAGGGTTAAGGACTTCAATGACCTTGTACGGCCCAATATACCTGGGAGCAAATATTTTGGACGGGACTTTAAGGCGCAAATTTCTTGAAGACAGCCACACCAGATCCCCGACCGCAAACAAGGGGTTAGCAGAACGTCTTCTATCTGCCTGGGTCTTTTGTATGCTCTGGGACACCTCTAGGTTCTTCTGAGCCTGGGCCCAGACCGTGCACAGTTCCCGATGAACGACATCTACCTCAGGATTGTTGGAACCACCAGGTGAAACGGAGGAGAACCGTGGATTGAACCCAAAACTACAGAAAAAGGGGGAAACCCCATACGAGTTACTGACCCAGTTATTAAGGGAAAATTCAGTGAGGGAAATGAAGGAGACCCAATCATATTGACAGTCAGAGATAAAACACCTTAAATATTGTTCTAGAGACTGATTAGTCCTCTCAGTTTGGCCATTAGTTTCAGGATGGAAGGCCCAGGAGAAGGACAGATCAATCTCCAACTTCTTACAGAAGGCTCTCCAAAACAATGAAACAAATTGTACCCCTCTGTCAGAAACAATATTGACAGGAACCCCATGGAGACGCAGGATGTGTTTGATAAACAAAGTAGCTAACGTCTTAGCATTGGGTAGTTTCTTGAGGGGCACAAAGTGGCACATCTTACTGAAGCGGTCCACTACCACCCATACCACCGACTTGCCTTGAGACGGAGGCAGATCGGTGATAAAATCCATGGAGATATGGGTCCAAGGTCTCTGGGGAATGGGCAAAGAACATAGTAAGCCCGCTGGTCGGGACCTGGGAGTCTTGGACCTAGCACAAATTTCACAAGCGGCGACGTAGGCCTTAACGTCTTTAAGCAACCCAGGCCACCAATAGTCTCTGGAAATTAGGTGCTTGGTACCCAGGATGCCTGGATTGCCAGATAGTGCAGAGTCATGATTTTCCCTGAGTACCCTTAGCCGGAATTGCAGGGGAACAAGCTTGTTCTCAGGAAGGTTCCCGGGAGCTGAACCTTGATCAGACGCAATTTCGGAGACTAAGTCAGAATCAAGAGAGGAAATGATTATACCCGGGGCAAAACACAAGCAGGATCTTCCTCCGAAAGAGGGCTGTCCATGAAGCTACGCGACAGTGCATCAGCCTAAATATTTTTAGACCCAGCCCTATAGGTGACCAAAAAGTTGAATCTAGTAAAAAATAACGCCCATCGAGCTTGTCTCGGTTTAAGCCTCTGGGCAGATTCTAGGAAAACCAGATTCTTGTGGTCGGTAAGGACCGTAACCTGGTGCCTAGCCCCCTCCAGGAAGTGGCGCCACTCTTCAAATGCCCATTTAATGGCTAAGAGCTTGCGGTTGCCAATGTCGTAGTTACTCTCAGTGGGTGAGAACTTCCTGGAGGAGTAGGCACAGGGACGGAGATGGGTGAGGGACATGGTACCCTGGGACAAGACAGCACCCACTCCCACCTCGGAGGCGTCAACCTCCACGATAAATGGCTCCATTTGGTTAGGCTGAATCAGCACTGGGGCCGAGATAAAGCACTTCTTAAAGATCTCAAAAGCCTGGACCGCCTCTGGAGGCCAATGGAGGAGATAGGCCCCTTTGCGAGTGAGATCCGTAAGAGGCTTAGCGATGACCGAGAAGTTAGCAATAAATCTCCTGTAATAATTAGCAAACCCCAGGAAGCACTGTAAGGCCTTCAGGGAGGCAAGTTGGACCCATTCCGCCACAGCCTGAACCTTGGCAGGGTCTATGCGGAATTCATGAGGAGTGAGGATTTGACCCAAAAATGGTATCTCCTGCACCCCAAACACACATTTTTCGGCTTTAGCAAACAGTTTGTTTTCCCGAAGGGCCTGGAGCACCTTTCTGACATGCTCAATGTGGGAGGACCAGTCCTTGGAAAACACTAGGATGTCATCAAGATACACTACAAGAAATACCCCCAGGTAGTCTCTTAAAATCTCATTTATGAAATTCTGGAAGACCGCGGGAGCATTACACAACCCAAAGGGCATGACGAGGTATTCGAAATGACCTTCGGGCGTGTTAAACGCAGTCTTCCACTCATGCCCCTCTTTGATGCGGATAAGGTTATAAGCCCCCCGTAGATCTAACTTAGAGAACCATTGGGCCCCCTGAACCTGATTGAAGAGATCAGGAATCAAAGGAAGGGGATACTAGTTCCTTACAGTGACCTTATTCAAATTTCGGTAATCAATTCACGGCCTAAGACCATCATCCTTCTTCCCTACGAAGAAGAAGCCAGCACCTGCTGGCGAAGTAGAGGGGCGAATGTAACCCTTGGCCAGGCATTCCTGGATATACTCTCTCATGGCTTCACGTTCGGGACAAGAGAGATTAAATATCCTACCCTTAGGGAGCTTAGCTCCTGGTACCAAATCGATTGCGCAATCGTATTCTCTATGAGGAGGTAACGCTTCAGAGGCCTTTTTAGAAAAAACATAAGCGAAGTCCTGAATAAACTCAGGTAGAGTGTTCACCTCCTCAGGGAGAGAAATAAAATTAACAGAAAAACATGACGTCATGCATTCATTACCCCATTTGGTAAGATTCCCAGTATTCCAGTTAAACGTGGGATTATGCAACTGCAACCAGGGAAGGCCTAAAACCAAATCGGACGATAATCCCTGCATAACCAGTACAGAGCACTGCTCCAAATGCATGGAGCCCACAAGGAGTTCAAAAACAGGGGTATGCTGCGTAAAATAACCATTAGCAAGTGGAGTGGAGTCGATACCCACTACCGGAACAGGTTTAGGCAAATCAATCAATGGCATAGCTAGAGACATAGCAAATTCCACAGGCATAATATTAGAAGAAGACCCTGAATCCACGAAGGCACTGCCGGTAGCAGACCTACCACCAAAAGAGACCTGAAAGGGAAGCAAGATCTTATTAGGTTTAATATTTACGGGAAATACCTGTGCGCCCAAGTGACCTCCCCGATGATCACTTAGGGGCGGAAGTTCTTCCGGCTGCTTATTCTTATGCCTAGGACAGTTGTTCACTTGATGCTTGTCCTCCCCACAGTAGAAGCAGAGACCATTCTTCCTGCGGAAGTCTCTACGTTGTTGGGGAGACACGGAGGCCCCGAGTTGCATTGGTTCATCTGAGTTTTCCATGGAAGAATGAAGAAACGGAACTTCGGGAGCCATCATGGGGAAGCCAGAGGAGAAGGCACAACAAAGTTCAAGTCGTCGTTCCCTGAGACATCGGTCAAGTCGTACCGCTAAAGCCATAACCTGATCTAGAGAGTCAGAAGAGGGGTAGCTAACTAACAGGTCCTTCAGGGCGTTCGACAGACCCAATCTAAACTGGCACCTCAAGGCAGGGTCATTCCACCGAGAAGCTACACACCACTTCCTAAAGTCCGAACAGTACTCCTCAACGGGTCTCTTTCCCTGACGTAAGGTCACCAGCTGACTCTCGGCAAAGGCAATCTTGTCAGTCTCGTCCTATATGAGCCCGAGAGCAGAAAAAAAGAGGTCAACAGAGGAAAGTTCAGGGGCGTCGGGAGCCAAGGAGAAGGCCCATTCTTGGGGCCCGTCCTGGAGCCGGGACATAATTATACCCACTCGCTGGGTCTCGGAACCTGAGGAGTGGGGCTTTAGACGGAAATAGAGCCTACAACTCTACCGAAAAGAGAAGAAAGTCTTCCGGTCCCCTGAGAACCGGTCAGGCAACTTGAGGTGGGGTTCAGGAGGTGAGGTGGGGGCACTACCAGGGTAGCATCTTGCTGGCTGCCGCTCTGAGCCAGGGCTTGGACCTGTAGGGAGAGGCCCTGCATTTGCTGAGCCAGGGTCTCAAGGGGGTCCATAGTTGTGACAGGGACCAGGGTAGAAAAGATATATGGGCATGTGATTATGTAATGGCGGGGTAGGGAAACAGACAGGTGAGCCCTAATCTACCCGCCACTCAGTCCCTGCCTACTTGCAACGACCCATCCTAAGCGACGGCGTACAACTGGGCGACGGTCCCTACGCTCACTAAGTGCACGACAGACAAACAGACAAGGGTAACAGAAGCTAAGGGAAATGGGGCAGTTGCCCACGGCAACCCCGTGAGCAACAAGAGTAGTGAACGAGCCGAGTCAAACCAGGAGTGGACGAGGTACAAAACGCAGAGCAGGAGAATAGTGAATGAGCCGAGTCAAACCAGGAGTGGACAAGTGTACAAAACGCAGAGCAGGAGAATAGTCAGTCAAGCCAGGGTCAATATGAAGCAGAAGACAAGTAGTAAGCAGCAGCAGCAGGGCCAGGAAACAGACTGAAAGAATCACAGGCAAAGGAGGAGCAGGAAGTGAATGTATAAATAGACAGAGGGCGGGAGCTAGCTCCGTCTGGCCAGGCTGTGATAGGCTCTCCCACTCCTCAGCCTCCCAGGCTGATTGGTGGAAGAAGGGTTCACTCGACCAGACTTAGGAGCAGGTGTAGAGTGAGTAACCACGGGCGTCGACACAGAAGCTGTGTCAGGCAGATCCTTTACAATGAAGAAGGTTTCTGCCAGACAAATTAATATGACTAGGAGAGCAGCTGCTAAAATGCCATTGCAAAGCAGCAAACAGGTACTTGAAGCCGCTGGTGCCTCTGGAGTCCCGCGAACCTCAAAGTGTAGGATCCTCCAGAGGTTTGCAAGTGTGCATAAAGCTATGATTCGGCCACCCCTAAACAATGCTCACAAGCAGAAACGGTTGCAGTTGGCTCAGAAATACATGAAGACTAATTTTCAAACCGTGTTGTTTACTGATGAGTGCCGTGCAACCCTGGATGGTCCAGATGGATGGAGTAGTGGATGGTTGGTGAATGGCCACCATGTCCCAACAAGGCTGCGACGTCAGCAAGGAGGTGGCGGAGTCATGTTTTGGGCTGGAATCATGGGGAGAGAGCTGGTAGGCCCCTTTAGGGTCCCGGACAGTGTGAAAATTACCTCTGCAAAGTACGTAGAGTTTATGACTGACCACTTTCTTCTGTGGCACAAAAAGAAGAACCGTGCCTTCCGTAGCAAAATTATCTTCATGCATGACAATGCACCATCTCATGCTGCAAAGAATACCTCTGTGTGATTGGCTGCTATGGGCATAAAAGGAGAGAAACTTATGGTGTGGCCCTCATGTTCCCCTGACCTCAACCCTATTGAGAACCTTTGGAGCATCCTCAAGCAAAATATCTATGAGGGTGGGAGGCAGTTCACATCAAAACAAAAGCTCTGGGAGGTTATTCTGACATCCTGCAAAGATATTCAAGCAGAAACTGTCCAAATACTCACAAATTCAATGGATGCAAGAATTGTGAAGGTGATATCAAAGAAGGGATCCTATGATAACATGTAACTTGGCCTGTTAAGTTTTTTTTCATTGAAAGAGCTTTTGATTTCAGTAAATATGACCTCCTGATGCTGCAAATTCAACAAATTACCATTTTAGTTCTCTTTACAACCTTTAAAATGTTTTGATCTCTGTTGTGCATAATAATTTGAAACAGTGCATTTTGAGTTTTTTACTTCTAAAAACAAATCTGTTATCATTAGGAGATTTGTTCAATAAAATCTGCATTATACTCCAACGGTTGATGGCTTGAAGATTATACTGACTGTCAATTGCATCGACTATTTAGGAAAATCAGCTAAATATAACATTTGCATAATAATTTGGAACGCGGTGTATATGTATAAATATATACAGTGAAGGAAATCAGCATTTGTAAGTTTGCCCACTGTCAAAGTCATGAACAGTCTAGAATTTTTAGGCTAGGTTAATTTTACCAGTGAGAGATAGATTATATAAAAAAAAAAACAGAAAATCACATAGTCAAATAAGTATTTGATCCCCTACCAACCATTAAGAGTTCAGCCTCCTCCAGACCAGTTACACGCTCCAAATCAACTTGGTGCCTGCATTAAAGACAGCTGTCTTATTTGGTCACCTGTATAAAAGACTCCTGTCCACAGACTCAATTAATCAGTCTGACTCTAACCTCTACAACATGGGCAAGACCAAAGAGCTTTCTAAGGATGTCAGGGACAAGATCATAGACCTGCACAAGGCTGGAATGGGCTACAAAACCATAAGTAAGACGCTGGGTGCGAAGGAGACAACTGTTGGTGCAATAGTAAGAAAATGGAAGACATACAAAATGACTGTCAATCGACATCGATCTGGGGCTCCATGCAAAATCTCACCTCGTGGAGTATCCTTGATCCTGAGGAAGGCGAGAACTACACGGGGGGAACTTGTTAATGATCTCAAGGCAGCTGGGACCACAGTCACCAAGAAAACCATTGGTAACACATTACGCCGTAATGGATTAAAATCCTGCGGTGCACGCAAGGTCCCCCTGCTCAAGAAGGCACATGTGAAGGGCCATCTGAAGTTTGCAAATGAACATCTGGATGATTCTGAGAGTGATTGGGAGAAGGTGCTGTGGTCAGATGAGACTAAAATTGAGCTCTTTGGCATTAACTCAACTCGCCGTGTTTGGAGGAAGAGAAATGCTGCCTATGACCCAAATAACACCGTCCCCACTGTCAAGCATGGAGGTGGAAACATTATGTTTTGGGGGTGTTTCTCTGCTAAGGGCACAGGACTACTTCACCGCATCAATGGGAGAATGGATGGAGCCATGTACCGTCAAATCCTGAGTGACAACCTCCTTCCCTCCATCAGGACATTAAAAATGGCTCGTGGCTGGGTCTTCCAGCATGACAATGACCCGAAACATACAGCGAAGGCAACAAAGGAGTGGCTCAAAAAGAAGCACATTAAGGTCATGGAGTGGTCAAGCCAGTCTCCAGACCTTGATCCCATCGAAAACTTATGGAGGGAGCTGAAGATCCGAGTTGCCAAGCAACAGCCTCGAAATCTTAATGATTTACAGATGATCTGCAAAGAGGAGTGGGCCAAAATTCCATCTAACATGTGTGCAAACCTCATCATCAACTACAAAAAATCGTCTGACTGCTGTGCTTGCCAACAAGGGTTTTGCCACCAAGTATTAAGTCTTGTTTGCCAAAGGGATCAAATACTTATTTCTCTGTGCACAATGCAAATAAATATATATAATTTTGACTATGTGATTTTCTGTTTTTTTTTTTTTTAGATAATCTATCTCTCACTGGTAAAATTAACCTAGCCTAAAAATTCTGGACTGTTCATGTCTTTGACAGTGGGCACACTTACAAAATCAGCAAGGGATCAAATACTTATTTCCTTCACTGTATATATACAAACATACACACATATATACACTACCGTTCAAAAGTTTGGGGTCATCCAGACAATTTTGTGTTTTCCATGAAAACTCACACTTATATTTATCAAATGAGTTGCAAAATGACTGGAAAATATAGTCAAGACATTGACAAGGTTAGAAATAATGATTTTTATTTGAAATAATAATTTTCTCCTTCAAACTTTGCTTTCGTCAAAGAATGCTCCATTTGCAGCAATTACAGCATTGCAGACCTTTGGCATTCTATCTGTTAATTTGCTGAGGTAATCGGGAGAAATTTCACCCCATTCTTCCAGAAGGCCCTCCCACAAGTTGGATTGGCTTGATGGGCACTTCTTGCGTACCATATGGTCAAGCTGCTCCCACAACAGCTCTATGGGGTCGAGATCTGGTGATTGCGCTGGCCACTCCATTACAGATAGAATACCAGCTGCCTGCTTCTTCCCTAAATAGTTCTTGCATAATTTGGAGGTGTGCTTTAGGTCATTATCCTGTTGTAGAATGAAATTGGCTCCAATCAAGCGCTGTCCACAGGGTATGGCATGGCGTTGCAAAATGGAGTGCTAGCCTTCCTTATTCAAAATCCCTTTTACCTTGTACAAATCTCCCACTTTACCAGCACCAAAGCAACCCCAGACCATTACATTACCTCCACCATGCTTGACAGATGGCGTCAGGCACTCTTCCAGCATCTTTTCAGTTGTTCTGCGTCTCACAAATGTTCTTCTGTGTGATC
>NC_134689.1:246454594-246664594 GCF_050947455.1 Rhinoderma darwinii | reverse complement strand
CACTATGTGGTTATGGTGTGGTGGTATTATCCAGTAACAGTATGGTAGTATTATTCAATCACTATGTTGTTATGGTTTAGCGGTATTATTCAGTAACCGTATGGGGGTATTATTCAGTGACCATGTGGTTATGGTGTGAAGGCATTATCTAGTAACAGTATGCGGGGTATATTTCAGTCACTATGTGGTTATGGTGTGGTGGTGCTATTCAGTAACAGTATGGGGGTATTATTCAGTCACTATGTGGTTATGGTGTGGCGGTAATATTCATTAACAGTATGGAGGTATTATTCAGTGACCATGTGGTTATGGTGTTAAAGTAATATTTAGTAACAGTATGGGGGTATTATTCAGTCACTATGTTGTTATGGTGTAGCGGAATTATTCAGTAACAGTATTCAGTCACTATGTGGTCATGCTGTGGCGGTAATATTCATTAACTGTATGGGGGTATTATTCATTGACCATGTGGTTATTGTGTGAAGATATTATTTAGTAACAGTATGGGGGTCTATTTCAGTCACTATGTGGTTATGGTGTGGCAGTGCTATTCAGTAACAGTATGGTGGTATTATTCAGTCACTATGTGGTTATGGTGTGGCGGTAATATTAATTAATAGTATGGGGGTATTATTCAGTGACCATGTGGTTATGGTGTGGCGGTGTTATTCAGTAACAGTATGGTGGTATTATTCAGTCACTATGTGGATATGGTGTGGCGGTATTATTCAGTAAAAGAATGGGGGTATATTCAGTCACTATGTGGTTATCGTGTGTTGGGATTATTCAGTAACAGTATGGGGGTATTATTCAGTCACTGTGGTTATGGTGTGGCGGTATTATTCAATAACAGTATGGGGGTATTATTCAGTCACTGTGGTTATGTGTGGAGGTATTTTTCAGTAACAGTAATGGGGTATTATTCAGTCACAATGTGGTGATGGTGTGGTGATATTATTCAGTAACAGTATGGGGGTATGATTCAGTCACTATGTGGTTATGGTGTGGCGGTATTATCTGGACTTTATATTGTGTTATTATTGGTATTATAATAGTGAGTTGTGTTCAGTAACAGTATGCAGGTAATATTTCATCTGATATAGTGGAATGATATAATAACTGTATATGTATATTGATAATTTTTTTCTGTGAGGGACATTTGCTTTGATTTCAATGGTAATGCTTCAGTTGCAAATGGTTACCATTTGTCTCCGTTCCTTAAGGTTTCCGTTATTTTGGAGGAGTCAATGGCGCAGTCGACTGCGCTATTGTTTCCGCCAAAAAAACGGAAGGGTGTGAAGGTCCCGTTGAAAAATAGAACATGTCCTATTTTCTTCCTTTTTCACAGATCCCTCCATAGACTCAAGTCTATGGGGATCCGTGAAAATGGGACCGGCATGGAGGCACCTCTGACGTGAAAAACTGACTCAGCGGTCACATGCTACGCACATGTAAACAACCACCGGGAGTGCTAAGGGAGCCTCAGCGCTGGATCGTCGGCGGTAAGGATAGGTAAGTATTTTATTTGCAACACATAATTAAAAAAAAGGACATTTTGGAAAACCCCTTTAAGTTCACTAGGTTGGGGTCACATACACTATATGGACAAAAGTATTGGGACATCTACACATTACACCTACAGGGGCTTTTATGATATCCCATTCTAAATCCATAGGCATTAATATGAAGTTGGTCCACCACTTTGCAACTAAAACAGCTTCCACTCTTCTTATTTTGGAGTGTGTCTGTGGGAATTTTTGACAAAAATGTGGTAGTCACAGCACCGGAGAAAGATGTAAATATACTGGATGCAAGCCTCAGAGGGACCCAATCCAAAGTCCCACAGCAGGTATCCACAGAAAAAAATAGAGACGAGGCAGCACTTCCAAAATACATAGGGATTTATTCACCCACCAGTGCGACGTTTCAGTCCAGTCTGTCCTTTCTCATGCTCCCTATGTTTTTTGGAAGTGCTGCCTCGTCTCTATTTTTTCCCATTCATCCAGAAGAGCATTTGTGAGAGCAAACACTGAGGGTGAACGAGAGTGTCTGGCTCCCAATCTCCGTTCTAGTTCATCCCAAAGGTGTTTGATGGGGTTGAGGTCAGGGCTCTGCTCGGGCCAGTCAAGTTCTAAACTTAAAATATAAGAGATCCTAGTAGTTGGCGGGCAAAACAATTAACTTATTTAACAGTGTCACGTATGGTTTGTGGACACTCTGGGCCATACCGCCTTGGCGGTATGGCAGCTGGCCAACAGGGCGCAGGTCAGAGTCCATAGTTCATATAGGGTACCAGTGGCAGCTCGGACAGTAACAAGGCAGGCTAGGCTGGGACTAGGCAGCAGGTAGACGTCAGGCGTGGAGGAGCAGGACAGGCGTGGTATAAAGCACAGCACGGCAACAGATCAGGATACAGGTTACAGGATACAGGAACAGGGAACACTGGGAGCAGAAAACACTAAGGGACCATTGGCAAAACAAACTTAGGATATGACAACAACGCTCAGGCATGGGAGGATGGGGCTGGGACCTTCTTATAGCCCAGGGTGCTCTGGGAGCAATCAGCTCAATCTCCCACATGCATGCATTTTTGGCTTCTTAAGTCTGGACTGAGCTCGCGAGCACACCCTGGTGATCACTGTGGAACAGGATGGCCGTATGTGCAGATATCTCTGGAGAGAAGGGCGTCGACTGGATGGAAGGAGTTCGTGGTCAGCGGACGTTACAAACAGGAAATGGCCAGAGGCAAAGGAAGCCCGTTTTCTTCCCAACTATACTAAATTAATCAAACTAATACATATAATCTTTATTAAGTACGAAAAGGGATAACCCACATATAATTTAAAATTACAATGCGTTCTGACAGATAAGTCTAAATAGTGTCACTACTGAGTATAGTTACGGCTATAGTGAAACTAGACCAACAGTAAGTTGTATTTTTGTTGTATTTTTTCAGTAGAACATTGTGGCTATTTAGCCTGCACTTCTGGTTAGTCATCTCATCTATATTGGATTTCAGTATATTCTTTTATGCTACTTATTATTTATTACATCCTCAGTCAGCATTACCATATATACATATTTTCACATGTGGGCACGTCATTACTTTATTGTTCACTTTATATGTTCTGATTGTCGTGGGTTATTTGAGTGGTTCTTGGCTACTGATGGTTGGTAGTCTCTGTAGGCCACCTGGTTTTTTTACATCTGACCTTACTGTTTCTATCTCCTTGTATGGTCCATCCTTATACTCTGTATTATGTCATTGTATATCGTATTTAATAAAGATTTTCTATTTTTTGCATACATTTTTGCATCTTATTTCCTTTTGGGTGCTATGTTCCCTTATTGTTCGTATTTAGGTTGTCAACAGTAAGTTGTAAACATAAGCGTGTGCTTGATAAATATGGACACTACTGTGTGTAGTGACAACTGCAAATAGACCACACCATGTAGAAATTATAGATATCGGCATGTGCAGATTAGTGATCAATAGTAACTGCCAAACACATTGAGCTAAATATAGAACAGCCCCCACCCCCCCCCCCCCGACATGTTTAGCGTCTTCAGGGGTTTGGGTCTAGTAACGGCGCAAACCGAGAGTCATCCCTCATATATAAATTCCCAATAACATGGGAGAGGGTGCGCTAATATGACCAGCCAATCCTAGGTAGATAAAAGCAACAAGCCCATCTTTGACGGACAGCGAAATGTCCAATTGACACACAGCGCGAGGCCAATAGCAGCCGGACGCCCGCGCCGGCGCATTAATGTAATGTATGCATCTAAACAGCTAAGTGTGGAATCAGTCTAATTGCGCATTTTACAACACTTAGAAGCATGAAGGTGAATATACTGTCCAAACACTTACTAAAATATAGAAGACACAGTGAGCAAGAAGGTAAGTATATAGCACATGTGCAAAGAGTAGATGTCTGAGATGGCAAAGATGAAAAATTAACAGAGTCCCAATGGAGACCAAGGCAGACAAGGGAACAAAGGAAAAAATAATGAAGAGCAGAAAAGGGGAAAGGCTTTAATATAAAGTCAAATTATCGACGTAAAGGGAAATGAAAAAGGGGGATGAAAGTCAAATGTTGGAAAATCTCCTGCATTTGTATGTACAAGCAGGGCCGTCCCTAGGATAGATTTCGCCATGTGCGAAATTATCTTTCGGCACCCCACCCCATCATTAAAAAAAAATGCCCCATAAAAAGATCATAATGCCCCTTTAGTGCCCCCATACAGTATAATAATCATATTTAATAATATAATATATTACAACCCCTTCAAGGACACAGTATTTTGTCCTCTAATTGTGCCCACAGTATTATGCCACCTATAGTACCCCTACACAGTATAATGTCCGCTTAGTGGCCCCCAAACAGTATAGTGCCCCCCTGAAGATTTTGCCAGATAGCCTCCCTGTAGAGAGTGCCATAATCCCCCACCTCCTTTTTGTAGATCGTGCCATACAGCCCCCCCACATCCCCCTTATAGACAGTGCTATACAGTCCCCCACCTCCCCCTTGTAGACAGTGCGATACAGCACCCCACCTCCCCACTGTAGACAGTGCCATACAGTCCTCCACCTCCCCCTTGTAGACAGTGCCCCCAAACACAAACAAAAATTATACTCATCTAGGCCCCGTTCCCATGATGAACTGAGCTGCTCCATGACAGGATCCTGTAGCCTAGTACAGAGTTTCCCAACCTTTTCGGACTCGAGGCAGCAATTGAAAAATTGTTTCGAGAAAGACAGAAAACAGCTAAGAACAAGCACTACACTCGTAGGCTATGTTCACACAAGTTTGTCAGGGAATTCCTTCAGCAACTGACAGCATTGTTTGACCTTTTTTTTGTGTTTTTTCATAAAGGACGGGTGTCGCGAAATAATTTTTTTTATATAATATTGCTTTTAGTATGTTATTAAAATAAATTTTATTTATTTGTGTATTTGTGTTTTACTTTTTTCTTTTTTCCAACTTTTACTTCACTATGGGGGCTGCCGTTTTGTTTTTCATCTCTGTATGTGTCGATTAACGACACATACAGAGATGGAATACGGCAGCTACAGTGCATAGGAGTCAATGAACGGGAGCCGTTCCATTGATTCTGCTTTCTGGCTCTGTACTGCGCAGACGCTCTCTCTCTCATAGACCGCCGCTCTCGTGACCCCCGACGCTCCCCCCCCCGACAGCCACCCCCCCACCCGACGGCCGCCCCCCCCCCCGACGGGCCTCTCCCCCAACGGGCTTCCCTGTAGTCGTGCAGGTGACTCTGTATAAAGGACACATGATGTAACTGTCCTGGGAAAGCTGGGTGATAATATGCCCGCTGTTAGTGTGGTACCCAGCTTTCCCAGACCCCTGAACGATAAATCTCTCTTTTTGTGCTGAGACTGAGAGGTTCATTAGTCACATTCCCAAACAGTCTCAGTACAACTAGAGAGATTTACCATTCAGGGGTCTGGGAAAGCTGGGTGACCAACATTACCCTTCCTACTGGAGTGTGAGAGGTTCATTAGTCACATTCCCAAACACACTCCAGTAGGAGGGGTAATGGTGGTCACCCAGCTTTCCCAGACCCCTGAACGATAAATCTCTCTAGTTGTGCTGAAACTGAGAGGTTCATTAGTCACAGTCCCAAACAGTCTCAGTACAACTAGAGAGATTTACCGTTCAGGGGTCTGGGAAAGCTGGGTGACCAACATTACCCTTGCTACTGGAGTGTGAGAGGTTCATTAGTCACATCTCCAAACACACTCCAGTAGGAGGGGTAATGGTGGTCACCCAGCTTTCCCAGAAGCAGATATAACCAGGAAAGGGCTGGATGGACGGGCTGAGGGTGCACAGCGTTTTTGGTGATCCCCCTCTGTCATGTGATTGGACCTAGGTTACCGGTTCATCAGTCGGGTTTCATGTGACTAGAAATCTGTCCATAACAAGAGACAGTGCACTCAGGACAAGCCCTGCCCTCATGCCGTAGTTGTGTGGTTCTGTCTGCAGTGATGGCGCTGGGTGGCTCTGACACCCGCCTCCCCCGTCGGGTTATCTCAGGCAGAGGCGTAGCTAGCTTCTCCTGCACCCGGGGCAAAGATTCAGATTGGCGCCCCTCCCGCAACTTATTTCCCGACATCTCCTTCCCCCTCGCCATTTTTTCTTTGCCTACCAATCAATGAGGTGTCATTTTTTTTCACACTTGTTTTAATGTAACGCGAGTATAAAAGCATTTCTACATTTTACAAGCGATATAGTTCTATAATGTAATTAACATAAAAATAAATTAAAAGAAAATAAATTAGAGAGGCCACACACAGCCCCCCTTGTAGATAGTGCCACACACAGCCCGCTTCCCCCTAGTAGATAGCGGCACACTCCCCCCCCCCCCTTGTAGATAGTGCCACACACAGCCCGCTGCCCCTTTGTAAATAGCGCCACACTCCCCCCCTTGTAAATAGCGCCACATTCCCCCGTTTTAAATAGCGCCACACTCCCACCCCTTGTACTTAGCGCCACACTGTGAACAGACCGGTGAGCGGTAGCCTACCGCTACCACTCTCCGCTCTGCCTGGTGTGACTTACCGGAGAAGCCGAAGAGGTCATGCGGCGCAGGCAGCGGCGGAGTTTCTTCTGACTAGGGTTGGTGACAGCCAGGGCCGGCCTTAGCTTGGATGGCGCCCTGTGCGGGACTCTCTATTGCCGCCCCCTACACAAACCAAAACGTAACCACATAGATGGACACACTAGAACATATATACTGTACATACAAAAAGACAGATATTTAGACATACAGGCAAATATATACACACATTCTGGAATATATACATACATGTAAATATATAGACGTACAAACACATATACACACACATAAAAGGCACAAATATACAAGCACAAAGACACATTCACAAACAGACCCATATATACGCACACAGGCACATATGTACACAGCACAGATAATGTAGTAGTGTTACCTGCAGTCCTATGTAACACCACAGATAACACAGTGACAACTCTGAGTACAGATAATGTAGTAACTGCTGCCTGCAGTCCTATGTAACACCACAGATAACACATAGTGATAACTCTCTGAGTACTGATAATGTAGTTGTGTCCCCTGCAGTCCTATGTAACACCACAGATAACGCAGTGATAACTCTCTGAGTACAGATAATGTAGTATTGTTACCTGCAGTCCTATGTAACGCCACAGATCACACAGTGATAACTCTCTGAGTACAGATAATGTAGATGTTACCTGCAGTCCTATGTAACACCACAGATAACACATAGTGATAACTCTCTGAGTACTGATAATGTAGTTGTGTCCCCTGCAGTCCTATGTAACACCACAGATAACACATTGTGCTAAATTACAATCTCAGCTCTGCTACACAGTACAGATAATGTAGTAGATGTTACCTGCAGTCCTATGTAACACTACAGATAGCACAGTGATAACTCTCTGAGTACAAATAATGTAGTAGATATAAGAGACAAACACATGCAGAGACAAAGACAGACTGAGAGACACACACACACACACACACTGTAACATATACACATACAAACACAGAGACACACTGTATTCACACTACACACACATACACTCACCATGTCTCCTTGCTGACAGGTCAGGATGGGCTGTGGGTGGAGCTTCCTCTCTGTTTCTCGCAGAGCACAGAGTAGAGGCAGATGCAGGGAGGCTGCAGCACGGGAGTGGACCTGTCCCCTGACCTGAGTCATCTGACCTTATGTCACTGATGTGAGGTCAGGTGACAGGTAAGCTGACTGGACTGGTCCACTCCGTCACAGACCCCAGTCAGAACGCCCTAATTTCCTGGCTCTTCCTAAGCTGCTGCAGGTGTCCGACATACGGGGCGCCTGTCAGCAGCGATCAGCCTGTCCCCCCTAGCTACGCCCCTGATCTCAGGACAGAAGGGGTGTCCGGATTGGAGACAAAGCGCCGCACCTGTCCTCAGGTTGTGTCTGGTATTGCAGTTCACCTCCATTGAAGTGAATAGGACAGAGCTGTAATACCACACACGACCTGAGGACAGGTGCGGCGCCATGTTTTCCTGGACGACCCCTTTAAGACTTTTCCTGTGTGTGTGTGTGTGTGTGTGTGTCGCAGGGACCTATATTAGTCTATGGGGCCGTGCAGACAGGTGCGTGATTTTCACACAGTGTATGTCTGCTGCGTAAAAGTCACGACATGTCCGTTTTTTGAGCGTTTTTCACGCATCACGCACCCATTGAAGTCAATGGGTGCGTGAAAACCACACGTACCACACGGAAGAACTTCCGTGGGACGCGCGTGATTCGCGCAACAGCTGCGAAAAGGATGAATGAAAACAGAAAAGTACCACGTGCTACAAACATCCAAACGGAGTGTCATAATGATAGCGGCTGCGCAAAAAGCACGCAGTCGCGCATCATATGCTGTGCTGACACACGGAGCTGTTAAGTGCCTTTTGCGCAAGCAAAACGCCGCGTTTTTTGCGTGCGCAAAACGCACATGCTCGTGTAAACCCGGCCTAAGGCTGGATTCACGCGAGCGTGTGCTTTTTGCGCACGGAAAAAACGCTGCGTTTTGCATGCGAAAAAGGCACTTAACAGCTCCGTGTGTCAGCCCTGTATGATGCGCGGCTGCATGCTTTTTGCGCAGCCGCCATCATTATGACACTCCGTTTGGATGTTTGTAAACAGAAAAGCACGTGGTGCTTTTCTGTTTTCATTCATCCTTTTGACAGCTGTTGCGCGAATCACGCGCGTCCCACGGAAGTGCTTCCGTGTGACATGCGTGCTTTTCACGCACCCATCAACTTCAATGGGTGCATGATGCGCGAAAAACGCTCAAAGAACGGACATGTCGTGACTTTTACGCAGCGGACTAACACTGCGTAAAAATCACGCAACTGTCTGCACAGCCCCATAAAATAATACAGGTCCGTGCAACGCGCGTGAAAATCACGCGCGTTGCACTGACGTATATCCCGTTCGTCTGAATAAGCCCTAAAGGTAAGGCCACACACAATGTTTACAGCTGAAAAATCGGAAGCAGAACGCCTACAAGCATCTGCCCATTGGTTTCAATGGGAAATACGGCGTTCTGTTCCGACAGGGCGTTTTTTACGTGGTCGTTTTCCATAACCGGCACGTAAAAAGACGCCCACCAAAATGAAGTGCACATCACTTCTTGGGACGTTTTTGGAGACGTTTTTTCATTGACTTTATAGAAAACCAGCTCCAAAAACGGCCGTTAAAAAACGCGAGTTTGATTAAAAAATGGCTGAAAATCAGGAGCTGTTTTCCCTTTGTTTAGTAAGCGTGTGAACATACACTTAGCCTTTTGGTGTGTCCTATAACTTCTGCCAGCTGTAGAATCACACCCAAAATGGCTGCCGGACACTGCTTAGCAATTTGAAGACACCTTTTCCTGGCTTGTGGGAGGGGGGGTGAGATTCCCTCCCACATTTACAGCAGCTGTGAGTCATGTTGCTTTGCCTTATTTACCTTGCTGTAATTCTGGGAAGTGCTCCCCCTGGTGGCCAACATAGGAAAACATGTCAAATTATTATTTTATTTTTAATACTTTCCACCATGTGGAAGAAAAAAAAATTACAGCAAAAAACTTAAAAAATGTAATAGAAATAAGTAACGACACTTAAAAAAAAAGGTTTAATTCGCGACACATTCCCTTTAAGCTGTTGAAGCCAATGCAAAAGACGCAGGCAAAAAAGCACCAAACCAGCGCCGCAGGTATTTTCTGGCTATTAATTTTAATTGGAGGTCAGAGGCGGAAACCACTTGAAAACCATCAGCCCCCCACTCACAGTAAAATGTTCATCAGCCCCCCACTCACACTAAAATGACCTTCAGCCCGCCACTCACAGATTCCCCCTGTAGGTAGCACCACACAGCCCCTTGTAGGTAGCGCCACACAGCCCCCATGTGGGTAGCATCGCACAACCCCTTGTAGGTAGCACCACACAGCCCCCTTGTAGGCAGCACCAAACAGCCCCCATGTAGGTAGCGCCAGACAGCTCCCTTGAAGGTAGCGCCACACAGCCCCCTTGTAGATGGCGCCACACAGCCCCCTTGTAAATAGTGCCACACAGCCCCCTTGTAGATAGCGCCACACAGCCTCCTGTAAAGAGCGCCACACAGCCCCCTGTTTGGAGCTGTTTTTAATAGAGTCTATGAGAAAACGGCTCCAAAAACGTCCCAATAAGTTTCCTGCACTTCTTTTGACGAGCCGTCACTTTAGGCGCCATATTTTTACAGCGACACGTAAAATGACAGTTCATCTGCACAGAACATCGTAAGACCCATTGCAAGCAATGGGCAGATGTTTGCCGACGTACTGGAGCCGTCTTTTCAGGCGTAATTCTAGGCGTAAAATGCCTCCATTACGTCTGAAAAGAGGTCGTGTGAACCCAGCCTAATCATTAAAATGCAGGAATTTATTTACCGCATCAAAGCGTGTCCTGCTCATTATTATGTGGTAGGGAGGGGTGCTATATAACATATCAGAGGACCAGTAATATCTAATAGTGGGCTTTTTTATAATGCCAAAACTTAAAAATATGCCCCAAAATGTACACAGTTCTGCTGCATTTGTTGGAGTCCAATTTTGGCCTCTGGCATAGTAGGAGTCAGGGTCTTCGGAGATAAACTGAGCAGCATAGATGTTCGTCTACTTAACCATCAAATTTATTAGGGAGTCAGAAGAAAAAGGTAAAAAAAAAAATCAATGGCCACAAACCCTGTGCCATCAAATTGAATACCTGAGGAGGCTGTAAAATCAGGCACTTAGGGCTATAATTATCTGCAACTACCCATGACAATTCAGCATTGCAGGACCTTTGAAACTTTGGCAGTGAAGGGGGGGTTCAGAGTCAGTTTAGCTAGATACAGATTCAGATGAAAGCACAAACTGTGCTTCACCTTCACTTGCTGAGTCCGTATCGGAGCATAACATTTGGTATGCCTCTTCAGCAATGTTAAACCTTTGGGCCATATTTTATATTTCTAACTGGGGATGACAGGTCTGATGACAGGCGATGAAAGGTCTGATGACAGGTCTCATGACAGGCGATGAAAGGTCTGATGACAGGTCTGATGACAAGCGATGAAAGGTCTGATGAGAGGTCTGATGACAGGTGATGAAAGATCTGATGACAGACGAAGAAAGATCTGATGACAAGTCTGATGACAGGCGAAGAAAGGTCTGATGATAGTTTTTTCTTTTTATATTTCAACTGAACAATGGGAGCAGGGCACCCACCAGTGACAATGCTGTATTTAAAAGTGGGGATACCCTACCTAGCTTCCAAATTCAAAATGAGAGGTGTCATTGTTACCTAACGGGGACCTCTTGTAGTGGCCAATCTAGGGGTATACAGCTGGGAACAGGTGATGACAGGTCTGATGAGAGGTGATGACAGGACTGATGACAGGTCTGATGACAGGTTTGGTGACACTGATCACCAGATGATGGTGGTTGTGGTGTTTTATCAGAAGTGAGGGGACTGATTGGCAGCTTTACTTTCATGTTTTAACTGAATTTTCACAGCGTCCGGCTCTATCAAGCTCCAGTACACAATTGAGCTTGACAGAGCAGGAGATGCCGGCAAAACAATACTTCTGCTCTGTGATTAGACAGTCAGTACAGACTGGCCAATCACACCGCTCGCCGGCGCGGGGACCATTCTGATTGGTCCCGTACTGGGATCTCCCGCCTGGCAACTCTGCTTTAGAGCTGAGATGCCAGTTCTGTCACTGTGTCGCTTGATACAGTGACAGTTTAAAGTCCTGACGTGTCTGGTATGTCGGATTGCAAAAAGTTACTTGCAATACCGACGTACCAGACACATCATTTTGCGGGAAGGGGTAAATAACCAGAAGTAGAGGAAAATCTATTTATATAAATGTTCATAAATTGTACAAAACAAGGAACAAGCAATAATTCACCTGTGGAAGTTGTCCCAACATTAAGATAAAAGTGCTGCAAGGTTTTCATATTAAGCAGCTTTATTACATTGTAATGTTCTGCGGCCTGAAATAAATGGATTCAGGAACAGAATAATTTAAGAGCCTTATTAAAGTTTGGTGTTTACAGATGTTTTACTAGGAAGGTCAAGGACTTGTAATGTGGCTGAAAAGCCATTATGATCAAAACACATGAGATGACAGATGACAAGTATCTCTAACCACATAATCACACTATTCTGACTGTCAAAGAGCAATGGAAACCTGATAAACGAATGAATAGTCTTGCGATGTGTGTTTGGTCTGTACAATGGGAGAAATTCCCAAGATTTACATCAGCATGTCCATAGACTATCATTAGCCAAACAGGAGTCAATTTCAGTGTATGAAACTGTATGTCACGGTTTGTGGTTATGTGGACCCACTAGACCGCACCGCCGTATCAGGGAGGCAGCTGGCTAAATGACAGGAACCCCAGAAATACAAAGTCCTGCACAAGGGTGCCTGGATAGTCCAGACAGTGGCCGCAGCTCTGGCACAGATGGAGATGGTTGCAGCACGTAACGCCAGACGTGGCGGATGACAGCAGGTGGCGCAGGTTGCGCCAGACCTGGCGAATCCCTCAGGACGTGGAGAGCAACAGCAGGTGCAGTAGACACAGCTCCAACTAATAGGCACAGGAACAAGAACACAGCACGGGATACAGGAACAGGTAACAGGGCACGGGTAACAACTAGAACGGGAAACACTAAGGGACCATTTGCAAGACAGACTTTGGAATAACTAACAACGCTCAGGCAAGGATCAGAAGGGCTGGGGCCTTCTTATAGAGCAGGAAATCATGTGGTTGATAATAATGATTGTTTTACAGGTGCGGACGCTGGCCCTTTAAGAGCGGGCACGAGAGTGCGCGCGCACCCTACGGTACACACCAGACCGGAGTGGAAGTGAGCGCTGGCGTCTCCTAGGAAGGAGATGGGAACCAGCGCTCACGGATCCATGGCTGCGGGGGTCGGGAGGTGCGTAAACCCAATGGCCCGTGGCCATGGACGCTACACTGTATTGGCACTATTCAAATACACACGCCGACCATAAGCCCAGAGTGCAGTGTGAACCCAGCCTTAAACATCCTGTGAATAGTGCCTATCACGGTTAGGCCACATGCAAACAACAGATTTTACTGTTGGAAAAATCCATTGTGGATATGCCCAAGAATCCATGGCAGAAGTCCATGGATTTCTGCTGAGGATTTGCAGTTTTATCTGCAGCTAATCCGTGTGTGGCTACCCAACGTGGGATCGGTACGGAAACTGTATGGCATGTCACTTTTTTTCTGCAACATGGATTTCCCATTGGTACACAGTTTGTTGGTGGATATCAGGTGGATTTTGGTACGAATTCCACGTGAAAATTCATTATGTGAGAATGGCCTAAGGCTATGTTGAGAAGTTCAGGATCTACCTGTGGCAAATACTGACATGTAATTTAGGCCTCATGCACACTTCCATCACCGTTTTCTCGGCCGTTTTTGACGGATCCGTGTGTCCGTTTTTGTTTCCGTGTGCACTCCGTTTCCGTTCCGTGTTTCCGTTTTACACAGACGTTTTGCTTCCGTTTGGCTTCCGTTTTTCCGTTTAAAAAACGGATGTGAACTTCATTTCAACCTGTCACATGTCCCAGGAAACACCCATAGAAAGTTTACAAGAAGTTTTTGGTGTTGTTTTCTGCAGCTTTCAGAGCATAGAGAACAGTTTGAGATGACTCTGCTTGGCTTACTTTGGTTTTTTGGGTGTTTTGGAGTGAAAATACGAGTCTATCTTCAGGAATGAATATTTAGGCCTCGTGCACACTTACGTCACCGTTTTCACGGCCGCTTTTGACGGGTCTGTGTACCCGTTTTAGCGGCCGTGTGGTTACCGTGTGCACTCCGTGTTTCCGTGCGCCGAGCATGGTACTGTCCAGGGTGACAGTACCATGCTCGGCGCGCAGAAAATACAATTTTAAAGTATTAAAAAAAAAATACGTTCATACTTACATTCCTCCTGTCCGGCCTCCAGCGATGACGTTCAATCCATGTCGCCGCTGCAGCCAATCACAGGCTGCCGCGGCCTCGGCAGCCAATCACAGGCTACCGCGGCCTCGGCAGCCAATCACAGGCTGCCGCGGCCTCGGCAGCCAATCACAGGCTGCCGCGGCCTCGGCAGCCAATCACAGGCTGCCGCGGCCTCGGCAGCCAATCACAGGCTGCCGCGGCCTCGGCAGCCAATCACAGGCTGCCGCGTCACAAAAGAAGGTCGGACTGGAGGAAGAAGAGGGACTCGTCACCAAGACAACGACCGGGTACGTATGAAAGGCTTTTTATTTTATTTTTAATCAGCAGCCTCTTTTCTCTATCAGGCTGCTGATTAGTGTAATATTTTTCTAATGTTTTTCTGCCCGCCCGGCGGTTGCTAGGCAACGGCTCCGTCACACACGGATGGCACACGGATGCCTTCCGTGTGCCTTCAGTTTTTTTGACGGCCCCATTGACTTGTATGGGCCTCACGGTCACGGAATCCCGGACCAAAGTAGGACATGCTCTACTTTGGATCGGAAAGGAGCAACGGACCGTCCAAAAAACTGAGGTGTGTATGGCCCCATTGAAATGAATGGGTTCAGGGTGCTATCAGTGACAAAAACGGATAGCACCCTGAAGGAAGAAACTGAAGTGTGCATGAGGCCTTCCAAGTGTGGGGCAGAAATCCGGATATGCCAGCGGATCCGCAAATAGATTAGCCCTATTGTCATTTAATGGGGCTAATCCGCAGCATTTCCGTGCGGAATAAGCGGAAATAATGCATGTAGATAAATCTGGCAGTATTTTGTGGCAGCAGCCCAATACTATACTGTGGTGAATAGGATTTTATGAATTCCCATTCACATAGTGCGGTTGAAAACAATGTAGTTTACAGGACATGCTGCAGTTTTTCCCAAGTTGCAAAAAAATTTTAAGTAAGCGGAGTATGTTAAAATAACAATCAATGATTTACTCACATTTCTGATACCTGCCGTGTTGACCTCACAAATATCACGGCTGTGACGAAGTGATAAGCTGTTGCAGTCATGTGCCCAGAAGACACATCATTGCTCAAGAATTGTGAACAAAGACTGTGGGACATATACTGCTAACAGAGTGTTCCCCAGTACCAGCCACAGAATGGATACAATTCTGTCCATGATCATGTGATGGACACACGTGCACGGATCGTTGCAGGGTCATGTGATAGACACAGGTGTACGGCTCCTTACAGTATGTGTATCAGAGCTGTGTCTACTAACGATCCCAGCACCTCTGTGTACATCACATGAGCAGAGATCTTGAAAACTGACAGAAATTAATACAGTAATTATATTGGAAAATTATAAAGCTTTTAATTGTACAAAAAAACAACATTAATTTGCTAAAAAAAACTGGACAACCCTCTTTAAGAAGCACTGCTTTGATAAATATTTAACCCCTGTATGTCATGGCCGCAAAGGGTTACTATGGATCAAGTTCACGGGCTGAGCCTGCTCTATACTCAGCGGGTGTTGGCTGTATTTTACAGCTGACACAACACTTCAACCACCGGGATCAGATATAATGGCGATCAGAGCCCTTTAACAACTAAGATGCTGTGGTTAATAGTGACTACAGCATCTAAGATGTTAGAAAGAGGGGGAAACTGCAATCACAATCCCCCTGTGATGATGCGATCAAGTGGTGCCGATGGTTGTTATGGCAGCCTGGGGGCTCGTTGAAGACTACAATACAGTGGCATACCTTGAAATACGTCGGCCGAACTTCCTGGGCACAGTACTACTTGAAGCACTGTGCCCGGAGAAGCCCCTGACCTCACTGCCCATAGATAGACAGTGAGGTCAGGGGCTTTCATAAATGGCGTCTCCAGCCAGGGCATCGCAAGAGTTCTGGTTGGGTACTCCTGTCTTGAGAAAGCCCTTGATGTCACTATCCATATATGGACAATGAGGTAAGGAGCTTTAAAAACCCGCAATCCATGACAAGGATTACGCTCCTGGAGGAGACCCTGCCGTCTTCGTCCATATATGGGCACTGACGTTAGGAGCTTTAAGATACCGGAATCCCCGACCAGAGCTTCGGCAACGCCCTGGTCGGAGATTCCACTACTGGAGGGAACACCTGATGTCAGGGGCTCTAAGCTAAGGAGTACCTGGCCAGAGCATCGGAAACGTCTTCTATAAATAGAAAAAACATAAGTGCTTTAAATTTATAGACTTTGCATAGGTTACTGCCCTTGCAATATAAATAGTTTAGTTGCCACAAGACACAGTAAATAAAATTGACGGAGTGTGTTTTATATCTCATGTATATAGGGTTCCCATATTGCATTTGTCAATAACGTTATTTAGGACTGTAGTTGTATTGGGGTTATATATAACAACCCCCCCTACCCATTCCTGTTGAAGATTGCTCTCAGTATTTTATTTTTGCTTTAGGGGAATCCCATTCACACTCTCAGGTCAAAACAGTTCTCTCAACGCGTTTCTTCTAGGCTTTGGAATCATCAAGAGAGATTAGGCCTTTTAAAGAGGTTGTTGCAGAGCATATTTCTGGTTGTGGCTCCCAGTTTCAAAAGTACTTACAGTGGCAAAGAAACCATGGCAGAGTGGTGCAGAGTTCAGCCGCACATGTTCCGCTCCATGCGTACATATTGATGTATGTCACAACCTCAGATGCTCAATATGAGCGCATGGAGCGGAACAATAAAAACTACATCTACGTCTACATCTTGCCCCGCAAAAAAACAAGCCCTTACACCACTCCATCAACGGAAAAATAAAAAAGTTATGGCTCTCAGAACATTACGACACAAAAGTATCGTTTTTTTAACAAATAGTATATTCTTTGTAAAAGTAATACATTGTAAAAAAATATATATAAATTTGATATCACAGTAATCGTATTTACTGGCAGAATAAAGTTAACATGTCGTTGAACTCCATAAAAAAACTATGGTGGAACACATTTTTTTCCCCATTCCACCCCTATGAATTGTCTTGCAGTTTTTCAGTACATTATATGGTACAATAAATGGTGCCATTAAAAAATATAACTCGTTCTGCAAAAAACAAGCCCTCATACATATCAACGGAAAAATAAAAAAGTTATGCCTAGAAAGCCAAAAAATTAATGTGTCTCCAAGGGGATTGTCCCCTTTAAACAACCCCATTTACATATCATGATGTCTGTGCCTTTCATGTACGCTCATAGATTTCCATATGCTGTGATATACGCTTCACTTTGGGTGGTTCTCGTCAGTAATAGGTAATTGTGGGGGTTCCACTGCTGGTCTATTCAGAGAAAATGAGTTTTTGAAAGAGAAAATTCCCTTTAACCCCTTAAGGACTGGGACAATTTTGGCCTTAAGGACCGAAAACATTTTTTTATATTTCCCTCTTTGCATCTCGGCACTCATAACTTTTAAATTTTTTGTCTGACGTGACTTTATTTTTTGCGGAACGAGTTGTTCTTTATGCAGGTACCATTTTTTGGTACATTTACATTATTGTTTATTTTGGCAAAAATGTAGAAAAAAAAAAAGCAGTTCAGCTGCAGTTTTCTTCTTTTTTTTTGTACACCACACGCCAATCATCATAAATAACATTATACATTTATTGTACGGGCTGTTATGGACGTGGCGATACCAAAATGTAAATATGATTTCATTTTTTGAAACTTAAATATTGAAAAGTTTATTTATTGTAAAAAATTAGTATTTCTGTGTATTTTTTTTACATTTTTATTTTATTTAACATCACTTTCTTTTTTTATTAACTTCACTTTTTTTTTTTTTAATCCCATAGAGGGATTTTTTTATTTTGATTTTTGAACTTTAATGTACTGGCATATATCTATATGCCAGTACATTAGCCTGTGTACTGATAGCAGTTGTTAGGGCATACCTCAGTAACAACAGGGAATATGGTCAGACTGACCTAGGGTCCTTCAATGGACCCTGGGCTGTCTGCCCATACTAGGTATAGCCATCGATCACGTCACAGGGATTTCTTCTGACACGATCAAAGGGGAGACCCCCTTCTCACTATTGCTTTGAATGCCGCGATCAGCATTCATCACGGCATTCAAGGGGTTAACGACGAGTAGAGGTTTCTCTTCTCTCAGCCGTTAGAGCGGGGCTGTGGCTGTATATTACAGCTGTTTCAGCCGTTGCCCCGTTCATCGTGGCGTGCGGACACTGGCTGTCACACAGGATGAAAATACTCGTCCTAATGCGCCAAGTACCCGCCACTCAGGACGAGTATTCTCATCCTGTGTGGAAACCAGTTAACCCCTTAATGACATAACACGTACATGCACACAGCAGCTGTTAAGGGGAAGTATGGAGCTGGCTGTTTGCGCTCGCTCCATACTTAGCAGATGAGCGCTTTGTAATACAGCCGACACCTCACCGAAATGGTCTGCCATCTTTGCACTCCTTTGAAGCCTCGGAGAGGGCTTCAAAGGAGACTGTTGTAAGTGGTCTGCACAGAGCCCTGAAACCTTCAGGATGAAATGGAAGACCCAGGGGCGTAGCTAAAGGCTCATGGGCCCGGGTGCAAGAATTCAGTTTGGGCCCCCCTACCCCTCCCCAACACCACCATCACCAGACCCCTGTGCGCGCCTATGCCCAGCCGCCTTGACAGCAGCCCACATAGTATAATGCCCCCACACAGTATAATGCTCCAATAACTGCCCCATACAGTATAATGCCCCCATAACTCCCCATACCGTATAATGCTCCCCATATCAGCCCCCACAGTATAATGCCCTACAAATCTGCCCCCATATAGTATAGTGCGCCCCATATCAGCCCCCATACTGTATAATGCCCCCATATCAGCTCCCGATACAGTATAATGCCCCCCATATCAGCACCCCATACAGTATAATGCCCCCCCATATGAGCTTCCCATACAGTATAATGCCCCTCATATGAGCTCCCCATACAGTATAATGCCCATCCATATCAGCTGCCCATACAGTATAATGCCCCCCATATCCCCATACAGTATAATGCCTCCCATATCAGCCCCCATACAGTATAATTCCCCCATATCAGCCCCCATGCAGTATAATGCACCCCCACCTTATCAGCCCCATGCCATATCAGTCCCCTATACAGTATAATATCCCCCGCCATATCAGTCCCCCATTCAGTATAATGCTCCCCGCCATATCAGGCCTTCATACAGTATAATGCCCCCATATGTGCATAAAAGAAAAATAACATAATTACTTATGGACACGTGTCTTTTTTCAACAGTACTAACTATGTAACTAAGTAACTTACCTATCCCCGTTCCCACGCCGGGTGGAGGATCCTTTGCCTCCTCCGGTCTGTGCTATGAGTGACTCGGCGATGTAGCAAAATCATCTGCCAGCCGTCAGCTCCTTGCTCCAGCATTGAATGGAACCGGGACCTCTGTTAGTGACTCGCGACCCCCCGGAGGTCTTCACATGACCCTCAAGGGGGACACGACCCACAGTTTGTAATGTACTGTGTTGTATTGTACAGTTTGCGGGGGAGAGAGGAGGGGAGCTGTAATTGAACGCTGCCCCCCTCTCCACTGCAAACTTAGACAGCACAATACAACACAATACATTACAAGACAACATAATACAAACAACACAATACATTACATTACAACACAACACAATACATTACATTACAACACAATACATTACAGACTCTGCAGCTCACCTGGAGTCCTCCGCACCGGCTCTTCCACACTAAGTGTATCATGTGACTGTAACCAGGAAGTGCCGGCTTCACGGCACAGAAAATTTATTTAATCGGCATGCTGTATGGCAACGGGGGCATAGGGGCCCGGTCGCAACTGTGACCCCTATAGTTCCGCCACTGGGAACACCCATTGAAAGCAAGACCTTCTCGTCCAACATCAGTGCCTGACCTCACAAATGCTCTTTTGTCTAAATCGGCACAGACAAACTCCAACATCTTGTAGAAAGTCTTCCCTGAAGAGTGGCAGTTGTTATAGCCATAAAAAGGGGTCCGACTCTATATTAATGCCGATGGTTTTGGAGTGAGATGACCAACTAGTTGATATAGGTGTGACTACCCTGGTAGTCTATAATAATAATGGGGTAAATGTAACTTCCCCAGTGGTTTAGTATAATTAATGGATTAATGTCAGCATCCCTGATGGTCTAGGGTGGTAAAGGGGTTAAAAAAGGACTCTGGATTTTTCTTCCCGCCGCCCCCCCCTTCCCGTTTGCAAATGTGATGTAATGCAATGTAGTCATGTGTATCAGTTTGCCTGGTGCTATATTTCATGGGTAGCCGCACCGTTCCGGGACGCAGTTTGGTCACGTATTCTTTACTTTGACTCCCTGTATCCTCCTGTATCTGCTGTAGAAACCGGAGATCAATCTCTCAATGAAAGTCCACGATACTCAAAAATGTCTCCATGATTGAGCATATCACTCATGAATTGCACTCAAGATAAGCCAGAGAGTCTGCTTGAGGTCCGGTTTTCACTGAGCGGGGGAAGTTTTGAGGCTGCATGAGCGTGTTGCCACATAGCTTATTGGAATCAATGCTGCAGTATTGAAAAGAATAATCTAATAAAGCACCTGGGGCATTAACTAGGTAGATTCTCCAAATTGTAAAAAGAGATTCCTATGTGGAGGAATGATTAAAAAAAACTGCTAAAGATCAATACAAGTGATTGGAGGTCATACAGAATACAGAATAAATAAATAATTGAAATAATAAACACAAGAAAACATGGTAAAAGCAAGAAAAAGCTGGGTGTAAACCTAAAACGGTTGTCTTTATTTTAAAAGTGGCCAAATCAACATACCATATAAATTTATCGCGCTTGCATCCGTATTTATTGAAAAATTACTCACTTTGACCCAATTGCTTCTCCATGCCTCTATGATTCTTTGTAATACCTGATGAGCGGAGCTTCAACCTGCCCCCATGTGACTATCAAGCAGAGGAGAGCATTGGGACCATATGGGTCAGCACAGTGCTGTCCCCCCCCCAATCCCCCCCCCGAGTCTCTGTACACAGCATAGCCAGACTGCTGCCCTGCACTACTTTTCATCTTACCAATATAACATCTGTATGAACATGTCTTTCTTTCATAGAGCGCAGTCTATACTTTATTATGGCATGCTTGACCTTCTATCCTATGACATCCCATCCTATGATAGAAAGTAGTGCATGCTATAATAAAGTTTAGGCTGATGCAGCTGATATATATATATATATATTTCTCATCTTGACCTGGTTATGGTAAAGATTCGGGCATGATAAGGAAGTGAGGTGAATGACCAGTGGGATATAAGAGAAAGATGCCTCCTGTTAAAGCCGTCAGTGAGGCCTTAGGATAGGACATCAAGGTTTCATTAGAGGTTATACAAGTGAAATTTACATTTTGAAGTTAAGCTCAGATAACTTTTGCCCATAGAGTGGAGCATAAAAGAGTTTGCAATATGACTGCGCTTACTGTTGCCACTTTTGTAAAAATGATAGTCACAACAGAATCAAAAAAATGACAAACTTTGGCTACTGCGGGTTAACTAGTAAATTAAAATAGAATTATTTACAAAGCATTCCTATTTCACCTGACACTAGCAGTGTTTACTTTCAGCAATAGTGATGGCCGAAAGCATCTTTCACTGTTTAACCCCTTCAGGACACAGCCTGTTTTGGCCTAAGGCCTCATGCACACTTCAGTTATTTTCTTCAGGGTGCTATCCATTTTTTTTAACTGATAGCATCCTGACACATTTATTTCTGTGGGGCCATGCACACTTCAGTTGTTTTGACGGTTCCGTTCGTCCGTTCCATCAAAAGTAGTGCATGTCCTACTTTTGTCCGTCGTTCAGTGACCATATGGGTCCGTCAAAAAAACGTACGGCACGCGGACAGCATCTGTGTGTCGCACCGTTTTTCACTAATCCGTTGCTAAGCAACGGCAGGGCGTGCCGAAGTTCCCTGCATTCAACATACAAGATGGATTTTAACAGATAGTTTAAAACGGAAGACAAACGGATGCATAGCATCCGTTTAAAATGGAACAACGGAACGGACGTGGAGTGACCACGGAAACCACATTGATGTCACAATGGACACACGGATCCATTTTAAACGGATGTGAAAATGGTGAAGGATATGTGCATGAGGCCTGAAAGATGAAGCAGAGTTTTTCAAATCTGACGTGTTACTTTATGTGGTAATAACTCTGGAATGCTTTTACCTATCCAAGCGATTCTGAGGTTGTTTTCTTGTGACATATTGTACTTTATATTAGTGGAAAAGTTTGGTCAATGAATTCATTATTTTCTTTGTAAAAAACGCCAAAATGAAGAGAAAATTTGCAAAAATTTGGATATTTCTAAATGTAAATGTATCTGCTTGTAAAACAGATAGTAATACCACACAAAATAGTTACTATTTAACATTTCCCATGTGTCTGCTTTATGTTGGCATCGTTTTTTGAACATCCTTTTGTTTTTCTAGGACGTTATAACTTTAGCAGCAATTTCACACGTTTTCAAGAAAATTTCAAAAGTGAATTTTTTTAGGGACTGGTTCAGTTCTGAAGTGACTTTGAGGGGCCCATATATTAGAAACCCCCTATTTTCAAAACTGCACCCCTCAAAGTATTCAAAATAGCATTCAGAAAGCATTTTAACACTTTAGGTATTTCACGGGAATTAAAGCAAATTACAGATGGAATTTACAAATTTCATTATTTTTGCCAAAATCCATTTGTAATTTATTTATTTTATAACACAGAATGTTTTACCCTAGAAATGCAACTCAATATGTATTACCCAGGATTTTGACCCCACAGTTTTCTTGCAAAATTTATTTGAATTAGTCTGTGAAAATAAAAATAGAATTTTCTAATTTTTGCAAAGGTATAAAAAAAGAAAAAGCACCCCTAAAATTTGTAAATCAATTTCTCCTGATTACGGCAATACACCATATGTGGTAATAAACTGCTGTTTGGACCCACAGTGAAAACCCCCCAAAAGTAACCCCATTTTAGAAAATACAACCCTAAAGGAATATTACTAGGGGTATAGTTAGCATTTTGACCCCACAGTTTTTTTGCTAAATTTATAGCTTATAGATTTTTCTGGAATGGTTTTAGGCCACCATGTTGCATTTGCAGAGCCTCTGAGGTATCAATACAGTGGAAACCCTTAAAAATAATGCCATTTTGGAATCTACACCCATAAAGGAATTTATCTAGTGGCCCAGTAAACTTGTCCCCATATGTGTTTGTTAGAAATGGTCCATGAAAAATGAAAAACACATTTTCTCAAAAAAAATTTCCTAAGGTGTAATAGTTTGCCAAAAGTTTGTACACAATTTATACCGAGTATGGCAACACCCCATATGTGGACATAAACTGGTGTTTAGGCACACGGTAGGGCTCAGGAAAGAAAGAGCACTATACTATATTTGACGCCTACTATGGTGGTATTTATCGCATTGTGCCATGATTACAGACGATTTGAGGTGTCAAAACATTATACACCCCACAGAAGTAAACCAATTTTTTAAGATACACCCCTCAAGGAATTCAACTAGGGGTATAATGGGAATTGCTACTATGTGACGGACACCTCTCATGGTATTCATCTAGGGGTATATAGAGAATTGTAACTATGTGATGGACACCTTTGACGGTATTCATCTAGGGGTATAATGAGAATTGTGGTAAATTTTAAAACACTGAAGACATAATACGGGGTTTGTGGGGCACGTTTTGCATATATATCTTGTGTCCTTCCTGATGCCTTGTTTTGAGCACACGCAGCATCTTTTCTGGGGCCTCTCAATCCTGCTGACATTGCTACTAGATGTACTGGCCTCCGCTTCCTGATCAGCAAATAACAGGGATTTGATTACTCTTTCCTGAAATTGTAGGAACGTATTCCTACTGCCAACATATCTGCACAAAACAAAGGCGTTGTATAGTGCTATTTGTGTCAGATGGACAGACAGCTTTTTATACCATACCTTTGTTATGTGCATGGCACTGTAAGGCTTGATGACTTGATCCGAAAGATCAACGCCACCCATAAATTTATTGTACTCCTATACGCACAGGGATTTGAGGGCTTGGGTGCTGGATCCACATACAGGGACAAGGCTGTTGCCATCATGAATGGTGGTCAGGAACAGGACATCTAGTTTATCTCTGTATCTGAGGAGCAGCAGATCTTCGCTGCACACGGCCCTGCACTCTCCCACTTTTAACGACTGTCCTAGAAGACTTTTGAAGAGGCCTTTCCGTTTTTTGCGGATTGTGACAAAGGCCAATGTGCATCGGGACGCAAGGACTTTGAGTAAAGGGACACTATTATAGAAATTATGGATATATAATTGGTAACCTTTGCCAAGCAGCGAATGCACAAGAATCCACACAATCTTCCCGCTGACTCCTAGGAAGGAGGGGCATTCAGGGGGATCAATTTTAGAGTAATTTCCCCCATAAACCCTGAAGCAATGGGTATACCCGGTGGCACTCTCACAGATTTGATATAATTTAGTACCGTACCGGGCACTTTTGTTTGGAAGGTACTGCCTAACTTGAGCCTTCCCTTAAAACAAACAAGGAATTCATCCACCACAATATTTTGTATAGGGGTATAATTTCGGGAAAATGTTTGACAATAATGTTTAATTATAGGCTTTACTTTGAAGAGTCGGTCAAAATTTGGGGCATCTGGGAGTGAGCAGCGAATATTATCATTAAAATGCAGGAATTTAATTTATACCTCAAAACGTGTCCTGCTCATTATTGTGCGATAGAGAGGGGTGCTATATAACACATCAGAAGACCAGTAATCTATAATAGTGGGCTTTTTTATAATGCTAAAACGTAAAAATATGCCCCAAAATTGAGACAGCTCTGCTGCATTTGTTGGAGTCCAATTTTGGCCTAGTAGGAGTCAGGGTTTTGGGAGGTAAACTGAGCAGCATAGATGTTTGTCTGCTCAAACATTCTTTTTATTAGGGAGTCAGAAAGAAAAAAATCAATGGCCTCAAACAGCGCCGGCTCCAAGTTTATGTGGCCCCTTGGGCGACACAGACTTAGTGGGCCCCTTTAAGGGGGAACTCGCGGCTGCAGTAAAATGGCAGAAAACGTTGTGCCCCCATATAGAAGTTAGGCCCTGTTTATGCCCCCATATAGAAGTTAGGCCCCCATTTTCTGTCCCCATATATTTAGTGCCTTCTGTAGATGCCCTCACAGTGCCACTATGCCCCCTATAGATTGTGACACACAGCCCCCTCCCTGGTAGTGCCAGACAGCCACCCTCCCTGGTGGTGCCACACCACCCCCACTCCTTGTAGATAGTGCCTTTGAGGCTCCCTCTAGTAGTGTAATGCCCAAACAGAGCATTGCCGAGGCTCTGGCTGAGGATTCCTCTCCAGGAGGAGCCCGACGTCACTGTTCGTGTATGGTTAGTGACGTCAGGGGCTTCTTCAAGAGCAGAATCCCCGGGCCAGAGCGTCAGCAACGCTCTGGCCAGGAATTCAGCTACAGAAGGTTCCACTGACTTCACTTTATAGGAATGCATAGTTTGTTGTGGTTGCCTATACAGTTGGCGACTGTGTATACTTCGCAGTGTACATTGTTTTTTTTTTTTAAACATGTGGACCTGTAGATGATGTATACCACCGTATGGATCGGGAGATTTTCCTGGCATATATGGTGAACGTAGACACTAAACATGATGTGTATAGGGGCGTGGCCTAGCGGCATATGTGAGAGGAAGCAGGCTCCGGAGTTCCTTCTACCAGTATCCTGAGGACATATTTACTTTGCACTTTGGCTTCTTCATTGTACCTGAACAGGGAGGTGAAGCAGTGGGGACCCTGTGGATGCGATTCCGAGATCTCTGGTGGGAAAATGACCCGATCCAGGAGGTCTAATGTGGTGGAGGGAGGCGATAAGGTGACACAAGATGGCGCCGACATTCTTACATTCTTGGAGAGGAGGGATGGCGGCATCAAGACTGGAGTGCTTTGCGTGTCAAATACCCACCAAAGCAGGTACTGCACGGAGATCAGCAGTGAGAGCTGTTTTGACCGGTGGACTGAGATCCCGGTTTGAGCCGTTGAGAGCTCACATGGATTCTGATGAGCAGGAGACGGGTGCTTATATTCCAGAACTCATGGGGTCTAATATGGCGGATGGTCCGCCGGACAAGGAGCAGCCTGGACCCACGCTGGCAGATGTATTCTCGGCGGTAAGCCAGTGCAATGTTACCCTTGCTAAACTTACCTGCCCAGTGGGGGGATAAAGGAAGATATTTCAATTATAAGACATGATCTTCAAAAAGTGGCACAACGTACAAATGGCGCTCCCTCCCCTCTGAACCCTACAGCGTGGCCAAACAGCAGTTTCCTTCCACATATATGGCATCACCATACCCGGGAGAACGCTTTTAACAATTTTTGGGATATGTATCTCCAGTGGCACAAGCTGGGCACGACATATTTGCCACTGAAATGGCATCTAGGGAAAAATATAAATTTTTAATTTGCACCATCCGAGGTGCATTCATTTATGGAAAAGACCTGTGGGGTGAAAATGCTCACTACACCCCTTAATAAATGCCTTGAAGGGTGTAGTTTCCAAAATGGGGTCACTTTCTTTTTATTATTTCACATCTGAGCCCTGCAATTGTGAACCAATACTTTGTAAATCGCAAAATTAGGTCTCAATTTTACATGGTACTGTTTCACTCCTGAGCTGGTCGAATGTCCAGGCAAAAGATTAGGGTCACATGTAGGGTGTTTCTAAAACCGGGAAACACAGCATAATAATTAGAGAGCTCTCTTTTTATGGTGGCACAAGCTGGGCACCACATATTGGCATATCTATGGAAAAAAATCCCATTTTCACTCTGCAACATTGAGTGCACACTAATTTCTACAAAACACCTGCAGGGTTAACATGCTCACTACACCCCTAGGTGAATGCATTGAGGGGTGTAGTTTCCAAAATGTGGTCACTTCTGGGGGTTTCCACTGTTTTGGTCCCACAGGCGCCCAGAAACCAATCCAGCAAAATCTGCACTCCAAATGGCGCTCCTTCCATTCTGAGCCCTGCTGTGTGCTCAAACAGCAGTTTATGACCACATATAGGGTATTGCCGTACTCGGGAGAAATTGCTTTACAAATGTTGGGTTCTTTTTTTCCTTTATTTGTTGAGAAAATAAAAAATTTTGCGCTAATGCTACAACTTATTGAAGAAAAAGTATTTTTTTTATTTTCACTGCCCAATTCTAATAAATTCTATGAAACACCTGTGGGGTCAAAATGCTCACTACACCCCTAGATAATTTCCTCAATGGGTGAAGTTTCCAAAATGGGGTCACTTGTGGGGGGTTTCCCCTGTTTTATTCCCTCAGGGGCTTTGCGAATGTGACATGGCCTCCGCAAACCATTCCTTCTAAATTTGAACTCCAAAAGCCAAATAGCGCTCTTTCCCTTCTAAGCCCTGCCATGTGTCCTAACAGCCGTTTATGACCACACGAGGGGTATTGTTTTACTCGGGAGAAATTGCTTTACAAATTTTGTGTGCTTTTTCTCCTTTAGTCCTTGTGGAAATGAGAAAAAAAAAACGCAAAACCAACATTTTCTTTGAAAAAATTTTGATTTTAATTTTCACGGCCTAATTCCAATAATTTCTGTAAAAAACCTGTGCGGTCAAAATGCTCACTGTACCCCTATATAATTTCCTTGAGGTGTGTCGTTTCCCAAATGGGGTCACTATTGTGTGATTTCCACTATTTTGGCACCGCAAGTGCCCTTCAAACCTGATGGTGCGTAAAATATATTCTAATAAAAAGAAGGCACCAAAATCCACGAGGTGCTCCTTTGCTTCTGAGACCGGCGCTTCAGTCCAGTAGCACACTAGGGCCACATGTGGGATATTTCCTAAAACTGCAGAACCTGGGCAATAAATATTCAGTTGCATTTCTCTGGTAAAACTTTCTGTTACAAAAAAATGTAATTAAAAATTAATTTCTCCAAACAAATATGAAATTTGTAAATTTCACCTCTACATTGCTTTAATTCCTGTGAAACGTCTAAAGGGTTAAGACATTTTCCAAATGCTGTTTTGAATACTTTGAGGGGTGCAGTTTTTACAATGGGGTGACTTTTTGGGGGTTTCTAATATATAAGGCCCTCAATGCCACTTCACAACTGAACTGGTCCCTGTAAAAATAGCCTTTTGACATTTTCTTGAAAATGTGAGAAATTGCTGTTAAAGTTCAAAGCCTTGTAACGTCCTATAAAAATAAAAGTATGTTCAAAAAATTATGCCAATCTAAAGTGGACATATGGGGGATGTTAATTAGCAACAATTTTGTTTGGTATAACTGCCTGTCTTACAAGCAGATACATTTAAATTGAGAAAAATGCAAATTTTTTAAATTTTTTGCTACATTTTTGTGTTTTTCACAAATAAATACTGACCATATCGAGCAAATTTTGCCAGTAACATAAAGTCCAATGTGTCACGAGAAAACAATCTCAGAATCGCTTGGATAGGTAAAAGCATTCCGAAGTTATTACCACATAAAGTGAAACATGTCAGATTTGAAAAATGAGGCTCTGTTAGGAAGGTCAAAAGAGGCCAAAGCGGGAAGGGGTTAATTAGTTGAATGCTGGTTCCTACCATCCCCAGATATATAGGTAGGCTTAGTCCCAGCTCTGGGTGTATGTGCAGAGTAGGTCCCCACCTATGGAGGACGCCTTGTCATGGCAGGTGGGCAAACACTTTTTAATCAAAATGTGCGCTAAGAACCTCCCTATTGTAAGTAGATTTAGCATGTAATGCATATTTATTTATATTTAGCGGTTTAGGTTACATTTGTAATGACGGGGTAGGGAGACAGACAGGTGAGCCCTAATCTACCCGCCACTCAGTCCCTGCCTACATGCAACGGCCCGTCCTAGGCGACGGCGTACAACTGGGCTACGGTCCCTACGCTCAATAAGTGCACGACAGACAAACAGACAAGGGTACACAGAAGTTAGGGAAATGGGGCAGTTGCCCACGGCAGCACTGTGAGAAACGAGAGTAGTGGACAGGCCGAGTCAAACCAGGAGTGTACGAGGTACCAAACGCAGAGCAGGAGAATTGTCAGTAAAGCCATGGTCAAAATGAAGCAGAGGACAAAATGTTCAAGCAGCAGCAGAGCCAGGACACAGACAGAATCACAGGCAAAGGAGGAGCAGGAAATGCAGGTATAAATAGACAGAGGGCGGGAGCTAGCTCCGTCTGGCCAGGCTGTGATAGGCTCTCCCATTCTTCAGTCTCCCAGCCTGACTGGTAGAAGATCGTGTCACTCTCTCAGACTTAGGAGCAAGTGCAGACTGATTACCCACAGGCGTCGACACAGAAGCTGTCTGGCAGATCCTTTACAGTACCCCCCCTTTTAAGAGGGGCCACTGGACTCTTTCTAGTTGGACCTGGCTTATTGGGGAAGCGAAGATGGAACCTCCTGAGCAATACCCCAGCGTGAACATCCCGGGTGGGTACCCAAGTCCTCTCCTCAGGCCCGTATCCTCTCCAATGGACCAGGTACTGGAGGGAGCCTTGGACCATCCTGCTGTCCACAATCTTGGCCACCTCGAATTCTACCCCTTCAGGGGTGAGAACAGGGACCGGAGGTTTCCTCGAGGGAGCCAAGGACGGGGAGCAGCGTTTAAGGAGGGAGGCATGAAACACGTCGTGTACTCGAAAAGACGGGGGTAACTCCAGTCGGAAGGAGACAGGGTTAAGGACTTCAATGACCTTGTACGGCCCTATATATCGGGGAGCAAATTTTTTGGGCGGGACTTTAAGGCGCAAATTTTTAGAAGATAGCCACACCAGATCCCCGACCACAAACAAAGGGTTAGCAGAGCGTCTTCTATCTGCCTGAGTCTTTTGTATGCTCTGGGACGCCTCTAGGTTCTTCTGAACCTGGGCCCAGACTGTGCACAGTTCCTGATGAACGACATCTACCTCGGGATTGTTGGAACTACCAGGTGAAACGGAGGAGAACCGTGGATTAAACCCAAAATTACAGAAAAAGGGGGAGACCCCTGACGAGTTACTGACCCGGTTATTAAGGGAAAATTCGGCGAGGGGAATGAAGGAGACCCAATCATATTGACAGTCAGAGATAAAACACCTTAAAGGAACAGTGTCATCACAATTTTTTTTTTCATATGTTAAAGATGTTAGTGCATTATTAAAAACGTTTATATTTATTTGTGTGTTTGTGTTTTACTTTTTCTTATTTTTACACTTTTTCTTCCCTATGGGGGCTGCCATTTTTTGTTCCATTTCTGTATGTGTCGATTAACGACACATACAGACATGGAATACGGCAGCCACAGTCCCATAGGGACTGCGAACGGCTCCCGTCCCATCCACTTCTGTGTACGCCGTCTGTGTGAGAACTGCGCATGCGCCGCTCCCACACAGTCCAATTTGAAATTGGCGCCGTCCGTCGCTATTTTCCTGTGGACCGGAAGTCGCGGCCGGACAGTAAGATTACTACTTCCGGTCGCGGCTTCCGGACTTGTGCACTTGGACCAGCGGCAGCAGACGGAGCGGACGGGCCGGAGGGAGCCGCGGCGGCAGGAGCAGGTAAGAGATTTCAATGTATGTTCGTGTTTGTGCACGTTTACTACTGTATGTAAACCTACTACACTGTGTGTTAGCTCAAAAAATGGCGACACACAGTGTAGGAGGTTAGACCGTTCAAACCCCTCGTTTATACCGGCACTAGCCAGGATAAAGGAGGGGGGGATGCTGAGAGCTCACTAGAGCGAGGGCTTTTTACCTAATTTTGCAATGCTGCAATTTTGGGAATAGCTCCATCTAGTGACCAGCAATGGGAAATATTATAAATTAGAATCTAATTTATAATATTTCCTGACTCGTGAAAAAAATAAAAAAAATTTGAACAATGTTTAATCACCTACACACTAAATGTTTAATTAAAAAAAAAACAACATGTTTTTCTGGCAACACATTGCCTTTAAATATTGTTCTAGAGACTGATTAGTCCTCTCAGTTTGGCTATTAGTTTCAGGATGGAAGGCTGAGGAGAAGGACAGATCAATCTTCAACTTTTTACAGAAGGCTCTCCAAAACAATGAAACAAATTGTACCCCTCTGTCAGAAACAATATTGACAAGAACTCCATGGAGACACAGGATGTGTTTGACAAACAAGGTAGCTAACATCTTAGCTAGAGATGAGCGAACCGGGACAACCGAACCCGGTTTCGGTCCGAACTTCCGGTAAAGTTCGGTTCGCAGCGAATCCGAACTTCACCGGGTTCGGCCGAACCCGTTTTGACCGAACCCGGTCAAAAACATTATACAAATCGGGAGCCACTTATCTCTATCAATCACTGATAGAGAAAAGAGGCTGCTGATTAAAAATAAAATAAAAAGCATTTCATACGTACCCGGTCGTTGTCTTGTTGACGAGTCCCTCTTCTTCCTCCAGTCCGACCTTTTCTGACGCGGCAGCCTGTGATTGGCTGCAGAGGCCTCTGCAGCCTGTGATTGGCTGCAGAGGCCGCGGCAGCCTGTGATTGGCTGCAGCGCTCACAAGGCTGCATCGTCATCAAGGAATGTCGGGCCGGATGTCGAGAGGGACGCGTCACCAAGGCAACGGCCAGGAGACCGGACTGGAGGAAGCAGAAAGTTCTCGGTAAGTATGAACGTCTTTTTTTTTACAGGTACTGTGATCGGTAGTCACTGTCCAGGGTACTGAAACAGTTACTGCCGATCAGTTAACTCTTTCAGCACCCTGAACAGTGACTATTTAGTGTATGTGCACACACACTAATTACGTCCGTAAATGACGGACGTATTTCGGCCGCAAGTACCGGACCGAACACAGTGCAGGGAGCCGGGCTCCTAGCATCATACTTATGTACGATGCTAGGAGTCCCTGCCTCTCTGCAGGACAACTGTCCCGTACTGTAATCATGTTTTCAGTACGGGACAGTAGTTCCACGGAGAGGCAGGGACTCCTAGCATCGTACATAACTATGATGCTAGGAGCCCGGCTCCCTGCAGGGTGTTCGGTCCGGTACTTGCGGCCGAAATACGTCCGTCAATTACGGACGTAATTAGTGTGTGTGCACATACCCTAACTGACGTCGCCTAGCAACGCTGCCGTAATGACGGGTGCACACATGTAGCCACCCATCATTACGGGGCCTCATGCACACGACCATAAAAACACCCGTTATCACGGGTCGTAATTACGACCCGAAATAGCGGGCCCATAGACTTCTGTTAGCCACGGGTACCTTCCCGTTTTCTCACGGGAAGGTTCCCGTGCCGTTAAAAAGATAGAACATGTTCTATTTTTTTATTTTACGGGCCGTGCTCGTAATTACGACTCGTAAGTACGAGCACGGCCGGCCGGCCACGGGCAGCTGGCCGCTTTTGCGAACCATGCTGTCATTATAATTATAGCAGCACGGCCCGTAAAATAGAACATGTTCTATTTTTTTAACGGCACGGGCACCTTCCCGGGAGAATACGGAAAGGTACCCGTGGGTAACAGAAGTCTATGAGCCCGTTATTGCGGGTCGTAATTACGACCCGCAATAATGGGTGTTTTTACGGTCGTGTGCATGATGGGAGCACGGCTCGGAAAAACGAACGGCTGCCCGTGCTCATCTCCTGAAATAATCTGTGCTGCCTTAAACTCTGTGGACAGGTCAGGATCCTGTTTCTTTTAAATGCTGCTAGGGAACCCGCTCGATCCACTATATAAGGCTACGCTACAGTGCAGCATTTAAAAGAAACAGGATCCTGACCTGTCCACAGAGTTTAAGGCAGCACAGAGTATTTCAGGAGATGAGCGTGCAGATTCAGTGCTGTTGTGAACTCTGCTCTTACCATTACGTAGCTCTCAGTCTGTTATCTCTCCTCCACTCCTTTCCTCAAGAACACCTTCACATGATTGGCAAGTCACCACGTAATGGTAAGAGCAGAGTTCACAGCAGCACAGAGTATTTCAGGAGATGAGCGTGCGGATCTTGTGCGTGGTGGTGACTTGCCAATCATGTGAACGTGTTATAGAGGACAGGAGTGGAGGAGATGTAACAGACTGAGCTACGTAATGGTAAGAACAGAGTTCACAGCAGCACAGAGTATTTCAGGAGAGGAGCGTGCAGATTCAGTGCTGCTGTGAACTCTGCTCTTACCATTACGTAGCTCAGTCTGTTACCTCTCCTCCACTCCTGTCCTCAATAACACCTTCACGTGATTGGCAAGTCACCACCCCGCACAAGATCCGCACGCTCATCTCCTGAAATACTCTGTGCTGCTGTGAACTCTGCTCTTACCATTACGTGGTGACTTGCCAATCATGTGAAGGTGTTCTGGAGGACAGGAGTGGAGGAGAGGTAACAGACTGAGAGCTACGTAATGGTAAGAGCAGAGTTCGCAGCAGCACTGAATCTGCACGCTCATCTCCTGAAATACTCTGTGCTGCCTTAAACTCTATGGACAGGTCAGGATCCTGTTTCTTTTAAATGCTGCACTGTAGCGCAGCCGTATATAGTGGATCGAGCGGGTTCCCCAGCAGCATTTAAAAGAAACCGTGTTTGTGTATGTGTGTGTTTGTGTATATATGTGTGTTTGGGTATGTGACTTTGTCTGTTTTTGTTTTTATATGTGTGTGTGTATATATGGGTGTGTTTGTGTATATGTGTTTTGTGTATATGTTTGTGTATATATGGGTGTATTTGTGTATATGTTTGTGTGTAGATGTTTGTGTGTGTTTTTGTATATGTGTATATGTGTGTATATGGGTGTGTGTTTGTGTGTATATATGGGTGTGTTTGTGTATATGTGTTTGTGTATATGTGTGTTTGGGTATGTGTGTTTTTGTTTGTATATGTGTTTGTGTATATGTGTTCGTGTATGTGTGTATAACTGTGTGTGTGTGTGTTTGGATATGTGTGTTTTTGTTTGTATATGTGTGAGTTCGTGTATATGTGTGTGTTTGTCTGTTTATGTGTGTGTGTGTATATCTTGTTGTGTTTGTGTATATATGTGTGTGTCTGTGTATGGTTGTTTGTTTGTGTGTGTGTGTATATATGTGTGTAGGTGAGTAGAAGTATTGGTATTGTTCACATTGATAACTGTTTTTTTATGTTGTTGCAGATTTTGATGTACCGATTGGACTACATCTACGATTCGTTGGACTACTGCGTAGATCTGCGTTTTTTCAAATTTTAATAAAATGGTTAACGAGGGTTTTGTTGGGGATTTCTTATTTCAATAAAAAAGAATTGTCTTTGTGTTTTTTTTTTCAAACTTTATTAGTGCCTAGATAATGGTAGTTGGCTGATTGACAGCGTCCATTATTAAGGCGGTACTTAGTGTTAGCCGGTGCAGAGGCTAGCACTAACCACCCATTATTACCCCGGTACCCACCACCACCAGGGGTGCCGGGAAGAGCTTGGTACGATCCAGTACCCGACCATCTGTTGTGATGGTCGGGTACTGGGGCGGCCGTAGGCTGGTATTATGAGGCTGGGAAGGGCCAAAATCAGTGGACCTTCCCACCCTTGTAATGCTAGGCTGCTGCTGCTGTGTTGTATCGGGCTGGTTATAAAAATGGGGGGGACCCCCACGTCGTTTTTTTTTTGGAATTTAACAAATTTAGCAATAGACGGGTCCCCCACATTTTTAATAACCAGCCATATACAAGGCCGCAGCAGTCTGGCATTACATGGGTGGGAAGGGCCACTGGTTTTGTCCATTCCCAGGCTAATAACACTGTGTTGTATGTGGCTGGTTATGATAAATTGGGTGGAACCCCATGTCTTTTTAAAAAAAAAAATGTAAATAAATAAATAATTTAAAAAAATGACGTGGGGTCCCCCCCACTTTTATAACCAGCCAGATACAACACAGCAGCAGCAGCCTAGCATTACAAGGGTGGGAAGGTCCACTGTTTTTGGCCCTTCCCAGCCTCATAATACCAGCCTGCGGCCGCCCCAGAGCCCGACCATCACAACAGATGGTCGGGTACTGGATCGTACCTGGCTCTTCCCGGCACCCCTGGTGGTTTTGGGTACCGGGGTAATAATGGTGGTTAGTGTTAGCCTCTGCACCGGCTAACACTAAGCCTCGCATTAGTAATGGATGTTGTCACTCAGACAGCGGCCATTACTAAAGTGGTAATAATAAAATTAGAAAAGAAAAAGACAAAGATATAGATAAAATATTTTATTGAAATAAAGCACCCCCAACACAACCCTCATTAACCATTTTATTGTAGAAAAAAAACCGTCATCGAAGTAGTCCTCGAAACCGACGTAGTCCAAACACCAAACCTGTAAAAAAATAAAATAATGAAATAAAACATGTTGTAGGCTTAGATTCAGTTTAATGTGTGATACTGACTGTTATACCATGTATAGAAGCCTGCCGCGAAGTTGACTTAGATACAGGGCGCCAGCAGACAGTATCATACATGGCCATACATACATATATACAAATATACATACATATATACAAACATACATACATATATACAAGCATGCACATATATACATGCAAATATACATACATGCAAACATACACACATATATACATGCAAACTATCATACATACATGCATACACACACACATGAAAACATACATACATACAAACAAACATGCAAAGATACATACATACATATATACAAGCATGCACAAATATACATGCAAACATAAATACATGCAAACATAATTACATACATGCACATATATAAACATACATGCAAACATACATGCAAAAATAAAAACATGCAAACATACATACATGCACATATATACATACATACATGACAACATACATACAAACATACATGACAACATACATACATGCAAACATACATACATGCAAACATACATACACACATGCAAACATATATACATGCAAATATACATACAAACATGCACATGTATACATACATGCCAACATACATGCAAACATACATGCACATATATACATACATACATGACAACATACATACATGCAAATATACATACATACACACATGCACATATATACATACATGCCAACATACATGCACATATATACATACATGACAACATACATACATACATACATATATATATATATATACACACATGCAAATATACATACATTCATGCAAACATACATGCAAACATACATACATACATACAAATATGCATACACACATGCACATATATACATACATGACAACATACATACATACATACATGACAACATACATGCAAAAATACATACATGCAAACATACATACATGCAAATATATACATGCAAATATACATACAAACATGCACATATATACATACATGCCAACATACATGCAAACATACATGCACAGATATACATACATACATACATACATACATGCCAACATACATACATGCCAAAAAATAATAATAATACGTTCATACTTACTTTCCTCCTGTCCGGCCTCCAGCGATGACGTTTCATTCATGTCGCCGCTGCAGCCTGTGATTGGCTGCAGAGGCGGTCACGTGGGATGAAGCGTCATCCTGACGTGCGTGACCGCCACTACAGCCTGTGATTGGCTGCAGCGGCGAAAGGGATGAAACGTCATCGCTGGAGGCCGGACAGGAGGAAAGTAAGTACGAACGTATAATTTTTATTTTTTTATTACATTTAAATGGTATTTTCCGCGCGCCGAGCATGTACTGTGAAGGTTGCTGAAAGAGTTAGTGCAGCCCATTAACTCTATCAGCACCCTGGACAGTAGCATGCTCGGCGCACGTAAGTGACAGGTTCGGTCAGAACTAGTTCGGTCCGAACCGAACTTTTTTCTGAAATTCGGCGAACTAGCCGAACCGAACTTTTGATAAGTTCGCTCATCTCTAATCTTAGCATTGGGTAGTTTCTTGAGGGGCACAAAGTGGCACATCTTACTGAAACGGTCTACTACAACCCACACCACCGACTTGCCTTGAGATGGAGGCAAATCGGTGATAAAATCCATGGAGATATGGGTCCAAGGTCTCTGGGGAATGGGCAAAGAACATAGTAAGCCCGCTGGTCGGGACCTGGGAGTCTTGGACCTAGCACAAATTTCACAAGCGGCGACGTAGGCCTTAACGTCTTTAAGCAACCCAGGCCACCAATAGTTTCTGGCAATGAGATGCTTGGTACCCAGGATGCCTGGATGGCCAGATAGAGCAGTCATGATTTTCCCTGAGTACCCTTAGCCGGAATTGCAGGGGAACAAACACCTTGTTCTCAGGAAGGTTCCCGGGAGCTGAAACTTGATCAGCCGCAATTTCGGAGACTAAGTCAGAATCAACAGAGGAAATGATTATACCTGGAGGCAAAACACAAGCAGGATCTTCCTCCGAAAGAGGGCTGGCCATGAAGCTACGCGACAGTGCATCAGCCTTAATATTTTTAGAGCCAGCCCTATAGGTGACCAAAAAGTTGAATCTAGTAAAAAATAAAGCCCATCGAGCTTGTCTCGGGTTTAGCCTCCGGGCAGATTCTAGGAAAACCAGATTCTTGTGGTCGGTAAGGACCGTTACCTGGTGCCTAGCCCCCTCCAGGAAGTAGCGCCACTCTTCAAATGCCTATTTAATGGCTAAGAGTTCGCTGTTGCCAACATCATAGTTACTCTCAGTGGGCGAGAACTTCCTGGAGAAGTAGGCACAGGGACGGAGATGGGTGAGGGACCTGGTACCCTGGGACAAGACAGCACCCACTCCCACCTCGGAGGCGTCAACCTCCACGATGAATGGTTCCATTTGGTTAGGCTGAATCAGCACAGGGGCCGAGATAAAGCACTTCTTAAGGACCTCAAAAGCCTGGACCGCCTCTGGAGGCCAGTGGAGGAGATCAGCACCTTTGCGAGTAAGATCCGTAAGAGACTTAGCGATGACCAAGAAGTTAGCAATAAATCTCCTGTAATAATTAGCGAACCCCAGGAAGCACTGTAACGCCTTCAGGGAGGCAGGTTGGACCCATTCAGCCACAGCCTGCACCTTGGCGGGGTCCATGCGGAATTCATGAGGAGTGAGGATTTGACCCAAAAATGGTATCTCCTGCACCCCAAATACACATTTTTCGGTTTTAGCAAACAGTTTGTTTTCCCGAAGGGCCTGGAGCACCTTCCTGACATGCTCAATGTGGGAGGACCAGTCCTTGGAAAGCACAAGTATGTAATCAAGGTACACTACAAGAAATAACCCCAGGTAGTCTCTTAAAATCTCATTTATGAAATTCTGGAAGACCGCGGGAGCATTACACAACCCAAAGGGCATAACGAGGTATTCGAAATGACCTTCAGGCGTATTAAACGCATTCTTCCACTCATCCCCCTCTTTGATGCGGATAAGGTTATAAGCCCCCCGTAGATCAAACTTAAAGTACCATTGGGCCCCGTGAACCTGATTGAAGAGATCAGGAATCAAAGGAAGGGGATACTGGTTCCTTACAGTGACCTTATTCAAGTTTCGGTAGTCAATGCAAGGCCTAAGACCACCATCCTTCTTCCCTACGAAGAAGAAGCCAGCACCTACCGGAGAAGTAGAGGGGCGAATCTAACCCTTGGCCAGGCATTCCTGGATATACTCTCTCATGGCTTCACGTTCGGGACAAGAGAGATTAAATATCCTACCCTTAGGGAGCTTAGCTCCTGGTACCAAATCGATTGCGCAATCGTATTCTCTATGACGAGGTAACACTATGGAGGCCTTTTTAGAAAAAACATCAGCGTAGTCCTGAACAAACTCAGGTAGAGTGTTCACCTCCTCAGGGAGAGAAATAGAATTAACAGAAAAACATGACGTCATGCATTCATTACCCCATTTGGTAAGATCCCCAGTATTCCAGTTAAACATGGGATTATGCATCTGCAACCAGGGAAGGCCTAAAACCAAATCGGACGATAATCCCTGCATCACCAGTAAAGAGCACTGCTCCAAATGCATGGAGCCAACAAGGAGTTCAAAAACAGGGGTATGCTGCGTAAAATAACCATTAGCAAGAGGAGTGGTGTCGATACCCACTACCGGGACAGGTTTAGGTAAATCAATCAACGGCATAGCTAGAGACATAGCAAATTCCACAGACATAATATTAGCAGAAGACCCTGAATCCACGAAGGCACTGCCGGCAGCAGACCTACCACCAAAAGAGACCTGAAAGGGAAGCAAGATTTTATTAGGTTTCATATTTACGGGAAATACCTGTGCGCCCAAGTGACCTCCCCGATGATCACTTAGGCGCGGAAGTTTTCCGTCTGCTTATTCTTACGCCTAGGACAGTTGTTCACTTGATGCTTGTCATCCCCACAGTAGAAGCAGAGACCATTCTTCCTGTGGAACTCTCTACGTTGTTGGGGAGACACGGAGGCCCCGAGTTGCATAGGTTCATCCAAGTCTTCCGTGGAAGAACGAAGCAACGGAACCTCGGGAGCCATCATGGGGGAGTCAGAGGAGAAGGCACAAAAACGTTCAAGTCGTCGTTCACTGAGACGTCGGTCAAGACGTACCGCTAAAGCCATAACCTGATCTAGGGAGTCAAAAGAGGGATAGCTAACTAACAGGTCTTTCAGGGCGTTCGACAGACCCAATCTAAACTGGCACCTTAAGGCAGGGTCATTCCACCGAGAAGCTACACACCACTTCCTAAAGTCAGAACAGTACTCCTCAACGGGTCTCTTACCCTGACGTAAGGTCACCAGCTGACTCTCGGCAAAGGCAGTCTTATCAGTCTAGTCATATATGAGCCCGAGAGCAGAAAAGAAAAGATCAACAGAGGAAAGTTCAGGGGCGTAAGGAGCCAAGGAGAAGGCCCATTCCTGGGGACCGTCCTGGAGCCGGGACATAATTATACCCACTCGCTGGCTCTCAGAACCTGAGGAGTTGGGCTTTAAGTGGAAATAGAGCCTACAACTCTCCCGAAAGGAGAAAAAAGTCTTCCGGTCCCCTGAGAACCGGTCAGGCAACTTGAGGTGGGGTTCAAGAGGTGAGGTGGGGGGCACTACGAGGGTAGCATCATGCTGGTTGCCCCTCTGAGCAAGAGCTTGGACCTGTAGGGAGAGGCCCTGCATTTGCTGAGCCAGGGTCTCAAGGGGGTCCATAGTTGTGTCAGGGACCAGGGTAGAAAAGGTATATGGGCCTGTGATTATGTAATGATGGGATAGGGAGACAGACAGGTGAGCCCTAATCTACCCGCCACTCAGTCCCTGCCTACTTGCAACGACCCGTCCTAGGCGACGGCATACAACTGGGCGACGGTCCCTACGCTCAATAAGAGCACGACAGACAAGGGTACACAGAAGTTAGGGAAATGGGGCAGTTGCCCACGACAGCACCGTGAGCAACGAGAGTAGTGAACGAGCCGAGTCAAACCAGGAGTGTACGAGGTACAAAACGCAGAGCAGGAGACTAGTGAACGAGTCGAGTCAAACCAGGAGTATACGAGGTACCAAACGCAGAGCAGGAGAATTGTCAGTAAAGCCAGGGTCAAAATGAAGCAGCAGCAGAGCCAGGACACAGACAGAATCACAGGCAAAGGAGGAGCAGGAAATGCAGGTATAAATAGACAGAGGGCGGGAGCTAGCTCCGTCTGGCCAGGTTGTGATAAGCTCTCCCACTCCTCAGCCTCCCAGCCTGACTGGTAGAAGATCGTGTCACTCTCTCAGACTTAGGAGCAGGTGCAGACTGATTACCCACGGGCGTCGACACAGAAGCTGTGTCTGGCAGATCCTTTACAACATTAGTGTTCACAGTGTGCTGTCGCCATTTTTTTTGTCTGCTCCAGAGATAGATAGATAGATAGATAGATAGATAGATAGATAGATAGATAGATAGATAGATAGATAGATAGATAGATATGTATTTATTTATACTTTTTCTGTTATGCTAAAGAGTCAGCCGAGGTGACTGCTCAGCGTGACAGACATACACATAATGAAGGGGTTAATAGCTACTTACATAGAGCTAGTGTTGGGGTCAGAGAGCAGTAGGAGTAGAATACCTAAACTCAGCAACCGCGGGACACTGTGGCTCGAACTGATGGGGAGGAGCAGACATGCACACGATGAGTTCTTGCTGTAGCCAATCCTTTCCCTCTAGGTCACAAGGAAGAGGGAAACAGCTAGAAGTCAGGTGATTGGGTGGATGGCACATTGGGCGGGCCTGCCTAGCAATGTAGAGGATTCAATCATTGCAGTGCTACTGCGCCAGTATGGGGGGGCATGTGGGCCACCCTAGCGTCAGCTATGCCACTCTCTTGGGCTCGTACAGGAGCAGAATCACCGGCCAGACCTTTGGCAACACTCTGGCCCAGGGATTACACTCCTGGAGAAGCCATGACGGCAGCGTCAGCACCCGGCAGCCAAGTGGACCCCCCCAATGGTGATGAGCCCGGCACGTGCCCGGTTTCGCCGGGTGCTGACCCCGGCCCTGGCCTCGAACCCTGTGGCCTCAAATTGAATACCTGAGGAGGATGTAAAATCAGGCACTTGGGGGGGGCTATACTTATCTGCAGCTACCCATGACAATTCGGGCATAGCAGGACCTGCGACTCTTCTGCGCTGACGGGGGGGTTAAGAGACAGTTTCGCTAGATATGGACTTAGATGAAAGCACAAACTATGCTTCACCTTCACTTGCTGAGTCCGTATCAGAGCATGACATTTGGTATGCCTCTTCAGCAGTGTAAAGCCTTTGGGACATATTTTATATTTCTAACTGGTGATGACAGGTCTGATGACAGGCGATGAAAGGTCTGATGACAGGTCTGATGACAGCCGAATAAAAGTCTGATGACAGGTCTGATGACAGGTGATAAAAGGTCTGATGACTGGTCTGATGACAGCCGAATAAAAGTCTGATGACAGGTTTGATGACAGGTGATAAAAGGCCTGATGACAGGTCTGATGACAGTCTGATGGCAGGCGATGAAAGGTCTGATGACAGGTCTAATGACTGTTTCTTTTTTTAAATATGTCAACTGAACAAAGGGATCGGAGCGCCCACCAGTGACCCTGCTGTATTTGAAAGCGGGGATACCCTACATACAGACTGGCCAATCACAGCGCTCGCCGACACTGGGACCATTCTGATTGATCCCATGCCGGCATCTCCTGCCCAGCAACTCTACTTTAGAGCTGAGTTGCCGTTCTGTCATTGTGTCGCTTGACACAGTGACCGTATAAAGTCCTGACGTGTCTGGTACGTTCGATTGCAGTAAGTTACTTGCAATACCGACGTACCAGCAATGTCATTTTGCGGCAGGGGGTTAATAACCAGAAGTAGAGGAAAATCTATTTACCCAAATGTTCACAAATTGCACAAAACAAGGAACAACCAATAATTCACCTGTGTAAGTTGTCCCAACAATAAGATAAAAGTGCTGCAGCTTTCATACTAAGCAGCTGTATTGCATTGTAATGTTCTGTGGTCTGAAATAAATGGTTTCAGGAACAGAATATTTTAAGAGCCTTATAAAAGCTTGGTGTTTACAGATGTTTTACTGGGAAGGTCAAGGACTTGTAATGTGGCTAAAACCCATTATGATCAAAACACATGAGTTGTCAGATGACAAGTAGCTCTAATCCAGGGGCGTAGCTATGGGGGGCAGACGGGGCAAGTGCCCCGGGCGCAACTAGGAGGTAGGGAAGGGGGGCGCCGCAGACATGAGGTCAGGTGACTCAGGTCAGGTGACTGGACTGGTCCACTCTTGGGCTGGCACCGACTCCAGTTAGATTGCCGCTGCATGACCCCCTGGTTCCTCCTAACGGTGAGTCACATCAAGCAGATGGAAGAGTAATAGCGGTAGGCTACCGCTCTATGCTCTGGCGGCAGTGTGGCACTAAGTACAAGAGGGAGGGGGGTTGTGTGGCACTATGTAAAAGAGGGAGGGAGGTTGTGTGGCACTATGTAAGAGGGGGAGGGGGGTTGTGTGGCACTAAGTACATAGGGGGGCTGTGTGGCACTTAGTACAAGGGGGCAGTGTGGCACTAAGTACATGGGAGGCTGTGGCACTATGTATAACGGGGTGGCAATAAGTACAAGGGGCGTGTAGCACTAAGTACAAGTGAGGGCTGTGCACAATATATACAAGGGGGCTGTGTGTGGCGCTATCTACAATAGGGGGCTGTGTGTGGAACTATCAACAAGAAAGGGGCTGTGAGTGGCGCTATCTACAACAGGGGGGCTATGTGGTGTTAACTACATGAGAGGTGCTGTGTGTAGCACTATCTACAAGGGGGGCTGTGTGTGGCACTATCTACAAGGGGAGCTATGTGTGGCACTATCTACAATGAAAAAAAAAACAAAAAAACACGGCGCCACATAGTGCAGGTTACCCAGGTAGGTTATAGTAATGATTACCAATGAACTGCTAACCTGGTAATAGATGTAAGAAAGCTCGGAATGACGTGTGAGCTGCTGCCAAGTCTCGATGCCGGTGATCCTTCAGGAGACCGCAGTGAATAGTGGTATAGGCGAGAGAAAAAGTGGAGTCTTCAGGAGGCATTGCTACACACAGAGTAATGTGCAAACCCGTGAACGGTAGTAACTCACGTATGCAGTTTGAAGTACCAAGGTTTATTGAGGAAAGAAGTGGCAACGTGTTTCAATGCTGGAACAGCATCTTCATCAGGCCATAAGACCTTCGATATGTAAGGTCTTATATACTAAAATGCTAACAGAAAAAAACCGCCAAAGAAACGGAGGTCAGAGGGCAATGATGACATCATTACCGGGATCAATCGGTCATAAGGCGTATCGTTAACATAAAGAATACATGTTCAGATAAAAACAATATGGTACATCCACAAAGAAATACTATTAAAATGTAACAGCGCTAATTAGAAAATTAAAACATATAAATATAAAATTCTTTTCTACGTTAATAATACAGTAAAATTACAGTAAAAACTCATTATAGATTGAATAATTTATAATATGTATGCAAAATAGTGCAGTTATATTACAGTTGTATTAATAAAATGAGAGAACGGACTAAACTCAGTAAACTTGAATTTTGCAGAAAACTAATAAAAGACTTAGCAAGGTGCAGTTGGTTGCTAGGCAACGCAGAATGTATCAATGGACATATCTGAAGAAAGGACCACAAGTTATTGCTGTGAAATTTGTCGACAAACTGCAAAGGAGGGAAATGTATAAGAAAACTTCTAAAGGTAAGCGGTTCCCGACATAATGATACTACTTTTGTAGCTACTCCAGGGCTGATTCAGATATGTCATTTAGACCGTCTGGTTGGAGGGTCTTCAGTTTGAAAATACAGTAGTTTTCTCTTTGTTTAAGCTTGCAGAATCTGTTTGTAACATTACAAAGAATGTGTTCTATAGGAGTAATGACAATATTGCTAAATTGGCTATTATGTACAGAGGCAAAATGACGGGAAACACTATGTTTCATGTAACCCGTATTTACATTAAACCTATGGTTGTTAATCCTCGTACGTAGGCATTGTGTTGTACGCCCAACATACTGCAACCGACAAGGGCATTCCAACATATATATTACATAGGAACTGCCACAATTAAGGAAGCTCCTAATAGGAAATGATTCATTAGTTACTGTGGATGTATATATACTTTTTTTGTGTGCTATGTTGGTACAGCACATACAACGTTGACGACCACATTTGAAGGAGCCAAGTGTCTTTGGGAACATAGTCGGACACGGAGATTCGGAGCTCCTTATTTTACTGGGTGCTAAAATGTTTTTTAAAGACATTGAACGTCTAAATGTGATAATTGGTCTAACGGGTAGCTCTGTTTTCAAGTAGGGATCACTCCTCAAAATTTGCCAATATTTACATAAAATCTCCCTGACAGCTTTATTGCCACTGTTAAATGAAGTAATAAAATTACTTGTAAATCTACGATTCTCTTTTTTGACTGATTTCTGTGCAATATAGGACTCTTGAGATAGCTGAGTAGCTTTAAGACGCGCCCCTTTAATAAGGTTCGGGGGGAAGCTTTTTTCTTTAAACCTTTTTTCTAGTAAATTACACTCTTCCATAAAATCAGTATCAGTAGTACAGTTTTTCATCGCCCTTCTAAACTCTCCGAAGGGACATTTTTTATCCAAGGGGGATTGTGGGCACTTTTAAAATTAATGTAACTATTAACATCAACAGATATCTCAAGAGTCCTGTATTGCCCAGAAATCGATCAAAAAAGAGAATCGTAGATTTACAAGTAATTTTATTACTTCATTTAACAGTGGCAATAAAGCTGTCAGGGAGATTTTATATAAATATTGGCATATTTTGAGGAGTGATCCCTACTTGAAAACAGAGCTACCCGTTAGACCAATTATCACATTTAGACGTTCAATGTCTTTAAAAAACATTTTAGCACCCAGTAAAATAAGGAGCTCCGAATGTCCGTGTCCGACTATGTTCCCAAAGACACTTGGCTCCTTCAAATGTGGTCGTCAACGTTGTATGTGCTGTACCAACATAGCACACAAATAAAGTATATATACATCCACAGTAACTAATGAATCGTTTCCTATTTGGAGCTTCCTTAATTGTGGCAGTTCCTATGTAATATATATGTTGGAATGCCCTTGTCGGTTGCAGTATGTTGGGCGTACAACACAATGCCTACGTACAAGGATTAACAACCATAGGTTTAATGTAAATACGAGTTACATGAAACATAGTGTTTCCCATCATTTTGCCTCTGTACATAATAGCCAATTTAGCAATATTGTCATTACTCCTATAGAACACATTCTTTGTAATGTTACAAACAGATTCTGCAAGCTTAAACAAAGAGAAAACTACTGGATTTTCAAACTGAAGACCCTCCAACCAGACGGTCTAAATGACATATCTGAATCAGCCCTGGAGTAGCTACAAAAGTAGTATCATTATGTCGGGAACCGCTTACCTTTAGAAGTCTTCTTATACATTTCCCTCCTTTCCAGTTTGTTGACAAATTTCACAGCAATAACTTGTGGTCCTTTCTTCAGATATGCCCATTGATACATTCTGCGTTGCCTAGCAACCAATGGCACCTTGCTAAGTCTTTTATTCGTTTTCTGCAAAATACAAGTTTGCTGAGTTTAGTCCGTTCTCTCATTTTATTAATACAACTGTAATATAACTGCACTATTTTGCATACATATTATAAATTATTCAATCTATATTGAGTTTTTACTGTAATTTTACTGTATTATTAACGTAGAAAAGATTTTATATTTATATGTTTTAATTTTCTAATTAGCGCTGTTACATTTTAATAGTATTTCTTTGTGAATGTACCATATTGTTTTTATCTGAACATGTATTCTTTATGTTAATGATACGCCCTGTGACCGATTGATCCCGGTAATGACGTCATCATTGCCCTCTGACCTCCGTCTCTTTGGCGTTTTTTTTCTGTTAGCATTTTAGTATATAAGACCTTACATATCGAAGGTCTTATGGCCTGATGAAGATGCTGTTCCAGCATTGAAACGCGTTGCCACTTGTTTCCTCAATAAACCTTGGTACTTCAAACTGCATACGTGAGTTACTACCGTTCACGGGTTTGCACATTACTCTGTGTGTAGCAGCGCCTCCTGAAGACTCGCCTTTTTCTCTCGCCTATACCACTATCTACAATGGGGCTGTGTGTGGCACTATCTACAAGGGTTCTGTGTGTGGCACTATCTACAAGGGGGGCTGAGTGTGGCGCTATCTACAAGGAGCGGCTGTGTGTAGAGCTATCTACAGGGAGGCTGTGTGTGGAGCTATCTACAAGAGAGGGTCTGTGTGTAGAGCTATCTACAAGGGGTTTGTGTGTGGCACTATCTACAAGAGAGGGTCTGTGTGTGACGCTATCTACAAGGGGGGCTGTGTGTGGCACTATCTACAAGGGGGCTGTGTGTGGCACTATCTACAGGGAGGCTGTGTGTGGAGCTATCTACAAGAGAGGGTCTGTGTGTAGAGCTATCTACAAGGGGTTTGTGTGTGGCACTATCTACAAGAGAGGGTCTGTGTGTGACGCTATCTACAAGGGGGGCTGTGTGTGGCACTATCTACAAGGGGGCTGTGTGTGGCACTATCTACAAGGGGGGCTGTGTGTGGCACTATCTACAAGGGGGCTGTGTGTGGAGCTATCTAAAAGGGAGGGCTGTGTGTGTGGGGCTATCTACAGGGGGCTGTGGGTGGAGCTATCTACAAGGGGAGCCGTGTATGGAGCTATCTCCAAGGGGCTGGGTGGCGTAATATACAAGGGGGGCTGTTTGTGGCACTATCTTCAAGGGGGCTGTGTGTGGTGTTATCTACAGGCGCTGTGTGTGAAGCTATCTACAGGGGGGGCTGTGTCTTGTGCTATCTACAGGGGGGCTGTGTGTGATGTTATCTACAATGGGGGGCTGTGTGTGGCACTATCTACAAGGGGGCTGTGTGTGGTGCTATCTACAAATGGGGGGCTGTATGTGGCCTTTTTCATTTATATTCTTTTAATTTATTTTCATGTTAAACTGCCTTATATAATTATATTGCTTGTAAAATGTAGAAATGTTTTGATGCTTGAGTTACATTAAAAAAATTATGACAAAAAAGTCACTTCATTGAGTGGTAGAGAAAGCAAATATGTCGAGGGGGAAGGAGATGTCGGGAAAGAAGTTGGGGTGGGGGCACCAATCTGAATCTTTGCCCTGGGTGCAGGAGAACCTAGCTACGCCTCTGGGTTAAGCCCTGCACCCTGCACACAGTACAAACACGTGGGTTATTCATCACAAGCCTGCTGCCCCCCTCCCTGAGCACCTACTATATAAAGTGATGGAGGCTAGAGAAGAAAGATCAGTGCACACATCCCTCAGACTCACACATCGCAGAGCACAGAACGCAAAGCACAGACATGTTTGCAGTTTCCCTCACTAGAATCCTGACCATCGGGTTCCTTACTCACCTACTTCTTTTCTCCTTTGTCTCACTCACGGTTGGTATGGCGCTCCCTGAAGAAACTGTCAGACTAGGCAAAATCAAGTCACTTCATAGACGCCAACAGTGGGCAGTTGGTAAGTAGAACTTTTACAATAGACATAAAGCTGGGTTCACACTGTGCATTTTTGTTGAGTTCTTAACATGCATTTTATTTGTTTTGGTTGATGAACTCCTATTGTGAGACGCATGTTAAAAACACAACAAAAGGGCACAGTGTGAACCTAGCCCCAGAGAGCTGCTGAATCGAAATATTTATTTTGATCTGGGGTCAGTATCAAGCAGAGGAAAAGTGCATTGACAACAAGGTCTTATTTTTCTTCTTTTATAAAGAGACTAGCATCAAATAGAAGTAGAGTAAAATGAACACTAAGGGCATGTTCAGACGTTGCAGAGTTTTTCCGCTGCAAATGTTGGTGCAGATTTGGGGCAAAACACAACAAATCTGCACCAACATTTGCATATTTGACATGTAATTAAGACGTTGCAGAGAAGACAGCGGACTTGCCACAGATTTCAGTTTTTGCATTGCAAAGGCTGAAATCCGCAGTGAAATTCCGCTTCTTCTCCACAACAGACAGTGCATGCTGCAGACGGAAAATTCCGCACTGCAGCCTATTTTCCGCAACGTCTGAGCTAACTTGCCTAAAAATGTATTGAAACAAATGTAAAAAACGGTCGCTGGAGAATTCCACTGCGGACTGTCCGCAGCGGAATTCCACAGCAATTCCGCCACGTCTGAACCTGCCCTAAAAGTTAAAGACCAAACCTATAAACATGCAAATGAATCTGACAACAATGACTTGTTTAATGACCTTGTGAGAATAAGGTGTCATGCTAAACAGTTTGGCAGTATTCTATAACAAGAAGTCCAAATAACAGGGTAATTGGTAGGGTAAAAGGACAAGGACTTGTAAAAAGTGTCAGTGGCAGGTTTCATAGGGTGATAATGCAGTAATGACACATATAATATGGAGTAAAACAATTCGGAAAATGATGGGTGATACGGGATAAGCAAATAACATTATGTAAAGTGAATTAAAGATACTATCTGTACATATGTATTACACATTTAAATGAAGAGATGATAAAGGAACTCACGCTCTCCTATGCTTGTAAACAATATTTGCAACACTGCAAAAAAATATTTTCCTTTAATGACTACCATCCCAATATTGAAAAATATTCATTGCTCTTAAGATCGGGGGCAATTTTTTACTTTTATGACCTGCTTTACCCATATTGTCTAAAACACAAAAACTTTTGTAGCAGGTTGAGGCTGAACAATGACATTGTTAATGTTTACTCAATGCAGAAATAGATGAAGCCTTAAAAATTATTCTCATGATAAAAATGAAATTATTAAGACAATAAATGTATAAACTTTATATACAGTTACCTTTATAGAAATATCCCTTATTGTTATACTTGTATATGAACTTAGTTTATTATTTTGAAATATGACTGTAGTTAAATATGAATATTTCTCAAGTATGTTAATATGTTATATCATATATACATACAAACAGAAATATATCTACGAGTAGCCATGAAGTCTGAAGCCTGTTGTTATATTGTCCATGTAGATATAACGCAAGCTGGCATAAACATTGTGGATACAACATTTTTCCAGTGCGAAACCATAAAAACATTTATGTTGACCAGAAACAAGTTGTGCTGCTCACCAAAGCTAGGCAGTTGCTTTACGCTATGGAATTAAACAGTAGACCCTTCTGGTTAGATTTGGATGACTGACATCACTTATCTTTTCTGCAGTTATATGTTTCTATTTGTAAAAATGCACCCATTTTGCAAAAAACAAACAAAAAAACATTCCCCTGAGAAAAGAATTTTAAGGGGCTGAAAAATGAATGGAGCTATGTGGCTTGGAACACTAAATTGCAGAATAAACTAGAGTATTTGCTTTCTCTGATCTTAAGGGTGTTATATATACTTAGTCAGACCTACATACGCAAACAAATAAGTCAGATACTACAATCTACCGTATTATATTATGACCGGCTTTCATAGGCTTAGAAGCTCTGAGAGACAAAACAGGGCTGGAGGTTAAATGAAGGAAACTACGGATGTTTAAACATTCATAAAAAAACACAGATAAGAATATTAAAGTGTAGCTAAACGTTTGACAAACTTCTGACATGTCATAGTGACATGTCAGAAGTTTGGATTGGTGGGGGTCCGAGCACTGAGACCCCCACCAATCGCTAGAACCAAGCAGCTGAAGCGCTCGTGTGAGCACTCAGCCGATTCATGTCTGTTTGGCTTTTTCCGGAAATAAATGTATCGCAGTACGGACTCAATAAAAAGTGTATGAGCTCATACTCCGATACATCGGCTTTCCGGAAAAAGCCAAACAGACACGAAGCGGCTGAGCGCTGACATGAGCACTTCAACTGCTTCGTTCTAGCGATTGGTGGGGGTCTCAGTGCTCGGACCCCCAATCCAAACTTATGACATGTCACTATAACATGTCAGAAGTTTGTCAGACGTTTAGCTACACTTTAACATTACCCACTACCAACCATCACATCCCCCAACATTCAGAGGGATGAACAGAAAAATTATTCTACATACAATAAAACCATAAATATTGTTTCCATCCGAACAAACTAAAGTGTCACGATTTCTCACATCAAACTATTTCCAGTCAATTGGAAATAACATTCTAGGTATGTGTCTTGGGGTCTATAATAAAATTGAAATAGTTGTTTCTTTTAGGGTTCACACGTAGCGTAAATACTGCAGATTTTCCGCAACGTATATCACTGTGGAAAATCCACAGCATAATACAGTAGCAGCAGATTGGATGAAATTTGAACAAATCTCATCCACGCGATGCGTAAATGATAATCATAAAAACCGCTCAGAAATTGACCTGCAGTGCGGCTTTTTAATCCGCAGCATGTCAATTGTATTTGCGCAATCACTGCTTTTAGGTTGCGATTTTTGCAGCGGAAAAAGCTGCGATTCTGTCGCAAAAATCTTAACTCAACAAACTTAATAAAAATAATAATTCTTATACTTACCCAGAATTCTGTGCTTCTTCGTCCAGGCCGGCCTACTGGGATGACGTTTCATCCCATGTGACTGCTGCAGCCAATCTGAAGACTTTCCAAATGCAATATATATGTGTATATATACATACATACCCTTGTGTACGTTTGTTTTCTGCGTAAATTCAGGCAACCCACTCCCTAAGGCACTGCCAACCATGTTTAGTGAGGTAAGTGGGATACACTATTGACCTCCTAGAATAATGACATGATTATGAAGCCATCATTCAATGAAGGCAGATACTAAACTTCCCGTACACATCCATACATAACAATCTTCCTATACCCTTGTTATCTGAAGATTTTTCCATGTGCTGTTGACAAGATGCAAATTTATGTGGACCAAAGATCGTATTAATAATCGTTTTTCCCCATACAGTCCGATCATTGCTCCATTTGAATGGAGTAAACAAGCACCAATCAAGATGCTGTATTCTCGATCAGCGCTTGATCCTCATTTGCACCCACACAGAATCAAAAATAAAATGCTAAAAAAATAAGATTGTAACAGGATCGAGAAATAAAATAAATCAGAGGTATCAAATAATCTTGTGCAGGTGACTTTTGATTAACACTCCCAGCACCATGCACAACACTGAAAATTGAATTTCATACAGAACAGTATAAATGTGTCAGTCCTACCTCTTAATATTGATAAATGAAAAAAACCGATATTTGAGCTAAAAAAAAACACATTTATAAACAGTAATTGTTGAAGACAATTGTATTACACATGTCAATCAGTTTTAAGCAATTATTTTGCACTGCTTGGTTTACAACCCAGATTAATTAATTAAATAGATGCTTAAAAAATGTTTTGACATTCCAATCCATCTGGATTAATGGAAAGAAAAGACAACAAGTCCCTATCACCAGGGATCCCCACTCCTGCCCTCCTGCACTGCCCACATGTCTGATAGCAGTTCTTCATACACCCCTCTACTCATCTACATTATGCTGCCCTCTCTGGGAGAAGCATAATATAGTGACAGACACGCTGATTTCAGTGGCCAGAGATGAGTGCGTTCTTGAGCTGCCGCTAGCTCCGTCCACTTTCTACTGATTGACAGGTCTCCCTATTTACTGTGCATACGGAGACATCTGTCAATCAGCAGCAAGTCTGCGCAGCTAGCGACAACTCATGAATACACCGCACTAATTTCTGGCGCCGCTTCCTGGGCTCTGAATATAAGTTCTCAGAAAAAGGTTCACATTAGCCCATAAGTGACAGACCGCTGAAATCAGAGAGGGCAGCATAATGTGGATGACATGTTCCCTTTAAGCAGCAAGCTACACAACACAGATTTAACTAAACTGCGCCAGTTCATCAAGAGAAATAGCTCTCCAGTGTTTCATCTAGTAACATGCGCTAAAGGCAAGCTCCGCAGATGAATTGATGTAGTACAGTGCAGGGGTATAAGCGGAGTAGTGGTTGAAGGCAGCAGTTCAACTGTTCCAAACAGTGGCCCATCCACTGTCGGTTTTTGCTACTTTTTGTGGTAGGAATGCCTGTGGGCCTTGAGGAATAGGCGGCACAGTTTTTATTGCAATCATACCATCCTCTATTACTAGGTCAATGTCTATTAGTATAAAGTATATTAGACCCTATGGGGGGATTTTTAAAGACTTGCATTTCATACACCAGTCTAAATAGAAAGAAAGTTGGTGTAAGATGTGACACATTTATTAAGAAGAGAACACCTCCTAATAAAGAGTCGCATCTTTCAACTGACCTTGCGAGCCGATTGTGGCATAACCACCACTGCATTGCACAATCCATTCCCCCCTTTCCATCGGACATACTATAAAATAAAAAATAAGTACACTCCCCTCACCGCTCCTCTTCTTCCCTTCGGGTCCCGTCAGGCTCGCTCAGCATGCTACAGCATATACAAAGCCCTTACGCCGGGCAGCGTCAGAGTCTTATATGTGACGTAGCACTCAACGTCATTAGTCATACAACATCCTGACACTGCCTGGCGTCAGGACCTTGTATGAGCCGCAGCATGCTGAGGAAGTCCACTACTCACAGAATTTGCATGAAACTTAAAGTTTCAGGAAATTATAAAGTTCAGTAATCCATAAAAACAGGTCACAAAATGTCTTCCGGAATAAAAGTATAGTTTTATGCACTTCATCAAGTGATCCACACTGCAATATACACACCTATTGGGAGTCTGTGCATGTTGTGACTGGATTTGCTGAGGACTTTGTGTGAGGAGTTTTCTACTTTTTCCTCTGTGTACCCAGGAGAGTTGCAATGGTTTCAATCACAACCTGGATTCATGGTCAGTGACTTATTCTGCTGACTGCACAATGATGTCATCACACTATATAAATGTATATTAAGCCCTTAAGCAATGTTCCCTCTAAGTCTTGTCAGCTCCTGAGCGGGGCAGTTAGGGAGCAGGTCAAGTCTCCATCAATGGTGGGCAATCTGATGACCAAAAGTAATACCCCCAGGAAGCTCTAATATAGCGACTAAATAATAGAATAAGAAAACTTATTTTAAATTAGTTTTAAATTACTTTTTTAAATACTATAATATTACAAGTCCATCAGTAAAATAGACAGTTATAAACACCAATAATAGGAATCAATGAAAGAACCCCACTCTTACACCACTGGCCCTATAGATAGCGCCACACAGACCGCCTGTAGATAGCGATGCACACACACACCCTGTAGATAGTGCCACAGACACCTGTAAAGAGCGCCACACAGCCCCTGTAGATAGCGCCACACACATCCCCTTGTAGACAGTTTCACCCCTCTGTAGATAGCGACACACACAGCCCCCCCTGTAGATAGCATCACACACACCCTCCTGTAGATAGTGTCATCCACCTGCAGATAGCTCCACATGCAGCCCCCTGCAAATAGCGCCACATGCAGACCCCCGCATCTGTAGATACTGCCACAAAACCCCCCTATAGATAGTGCCATACAGAACCCTGTAGATAGCGCCACACAGCCCCCCTATACATAGTGCCACACAGACCCCCCCTGTAGATAGTGCCACACAGACCCCCCCCCCTGGTGATAGTGCCACACAGACCCCCCAAGTAGATAGTGCCACACAGAACCCCCAAGTAGATAGTCCCACACAGACCCCTGTAGATACTGCCACACAGCCCCCTGTATATAGTGCTACACAGCCCCGCTCATTCCCTTGCATATATAGCACTGCACAGCAATTCCCCCCCTGTATATAGCGCTAAACAGCCCCCTCTCCCCTTGTATATAGCGCTACACAGCCCCCTCCTCCCGTGGCGATACCAAATATATCAATATTATTTCATGTTTTGGGACTTATATTTTAAAAAGTTTATTTATTTTAAAAATGTGTATTTCTGTGTATTTTTTTATATTCAACATTAATGTTTTTTACTTTTTTTTTTAATCCCATAAAGGGATTTTTCATTTTGATTTTGATTTTTTAACAGTAATGTACTGGCATATATCTATATGCCAGTACATTAGCCTGTGTACTGATTGTACACAGGCAGTTGTTGGGGCATACCTAAGTATGCCCTAACAACAGGAAATATGGTTAGACAGCCCTGGGGTCCTTCATTGGATCCTGGGCTGTCTGGCCATACAAGTTATGGGCTTTGATCACGTCACAGGAATTTTCTGTGACGCGATGAAAGGGCAGTCCCCACTCCTCTTATTTACTTTGAACGCCGGTCCTGTTTTACTGGGTATACCATCGTCATTAGGGGACTCAGACACAAAAAACGATGATGCCGGTATACCGTGTAAAACATGTCGGGTGGACACGTCAAAATTTAAATAGCATCCAATAGTGCTGGAACAACTTTGCAGAGGCATAATACCGGATAAATATCAGCAGGAATACATAATAACATATAGAAGACTGTAATGTCCGTGGCTGCGGGCTGTCAGCTCCAACATTGCCCTGACAGCCGCAGCCACGAGTCGGCAAGCGCTGGCCCCAGCCTCCTCCTCAGGAGAAGCCAGCACTCACGTCCACTCACTTCTGCCGGATCCCGTAGGGTGCGCGCGCACGCTCGTGCCCGTTCTTACAGGGGCAGCGCGCGCACCGGACCGGATGGACGAACTTTGACCCGTGAGTACCCTGGACTATAAGAGGGGTCCAGCCCCCTAGTTCTATGCCTGAGCGTTGTTGTGTATCCCTTAGTCTGTCTATGCAAATGGTCCCCTAGTGTTTTCTGCTCCCAGTGTTCCCGTTCCCGTTCCTGTACCTGTATCCCGATCTAGTGCCGTGCTTGCTATAGTCGTGCTGTGCTGGATACCACTCTTGCCTGCTTCTCCACGCCTGATGTCCACCTGCTGCCTAGTTCCTGCCAAGCTACTGTCCGTGCTGCCACAGGTACCCTATATACCATAGACTGTGACCTGCGCCCTGTTGGCTAGCTGCCCTACCGCCAAGACGGTATGACCCAGTGGGTCCACAGACCCTTCGTGACAGTGACAATATTTGAAAGAGATATACAACCTTCCTTGTTTGGAGCATCCCATACCAGCTAGGTCTCCGGGTGGCAGGGTCCAGCATGGCATCAATCATAGTAATCGACTGCCTGTAAAAATAAATACAGGTCAATCAATAGAATGCAAAAATTACTATACGTGATCTATTATCCAGCCAGGGGGATGTGATTTTGAATGCCTAGTATTGTGCACCATGTTGATATACATTTTTAATAATCATTAAAATTTATGTTTCATTTTTCTATTAGTGGGTGCAATATATATTATTTTTGGTCTGTTGATTGTGTTCCTAAATAGGGTAGGTTCATGGGTAACACTCTATGTTCACATATTGGTTGTGGATGTAGAGGTTGATCTGATGATTTATTTAGAAATACATCTCAAATGTTACAATGAAAGGAAATATTTTATTTTCAAACACTTTTACAATTGCCCAAATACGTAAATCACCCATCAGTTAGGAGGTCCCTCTGGCAAAACCATTTGGGCCATTTTTCAGGCATGGTTTGAGTTGAGACGTTTGGATGGCAGTGCAATAAAATACAACATAGTTCATGTTTTTATTTTATTATTGGAAACAAAGAGATAATTGATTCATTACACCACCTGTAAAAATGAAAACTTCAGGAGTTCAGGAAAAAGATCAGTGAGCAAGCGGTTATCATTTGTTAAACTGATCAAAACTGTTACAAGGTCGGCAGTTTGTGCCCATAAATACACGTTATTCTTGGTGAAAACTCTCCTATTAGATAAACCCAAGTGTTGCACCCACCAAAGCTTCTGGCTCTGCAGGACTGCAAAAGTTATTAAAACAACGGACGACCACTAATATAAATCTCTGTAATACCTAAAACATTTTGTATTCACCGCTGTTAAAATCTCATCGAGGTGGATGGGAGAGCCCCTGCTATCAGCTGCAGACAATATGACAACATATCCAAATAAAACCCCTTTACATACAATAAATCCCATACTAGGAAAACAAGGAACAAAGAGAAACCACTTCCCTGTGCATAACAAATGCCCAATGTGTACTACTAGACGTGAGATTTCAACCAATTAAAAAAATGGTCAACCAACCTGTTGTACAGCATGGATACCACTACAAACATTCACATCCATGCACAGTCAAATATCGGCCGACGCATTAGGGAGAAGAACAATGGAAAACACAAAACAACCTTTTATGACAACCAATTGGCCGATAGTACCGAGCAGGATGGATCAGGATTTTGATACATTGTCTGACATTTATCGGTCATTTGCACAATAGAAAATAACTCATAATTGGATGACAATTGGGAAAAACATTGGATATCAGCTCTGTTCTGGCCAAGATTTATCGGATGTATTGTTCATTTTTTTAAGGTGAAAATGCTGCAACATTATTGAAGCAAATTGTCCATTATAAATTACTCTGGTGACTAAAAGGACTTCATCAGGTACCATTAATGCTGCACATGAAGTCACAAATTATGACATGCCTAATTCTCAAACCTAACCTTCCCATGGAAAACCCAGGGTATATAAGTGTAGAGAGTTTATAATTCATGAGAAGAGTCATAAATGTGTAGAAAAAAAACATGATTTAAAGCAGCACAGAATTATTTTTTTATCTTGGATTGAGAAAGAACATCCGGTAAAAGGTATTGCAGGTAATCATTTTAGCAGGTGCTTTATTGCCGAACTATCTTCTCCAATACGAGCCGGCCATTATGTCACGTGACCCGCACTGTGACTGTCCGACTCCTACAGCATCTGCTGTGTGGATCCGAAGTCATTTTCACTATGCAATAATATGTGACTCACATTGAGCGTATATCATATATCTGATCCACACAGCAGATAAAAATTCTTACCAGAGTGTTTACCGGAGGGTTGTCCACTTCAGACAATTTCGTTTTGTTTAAATGCTCCCCAAGTGTTGAGCTGTACTCTGCGGGCCTGGCACCAAGTGTTTAATTCTGCTGCAGAGCCTCCACAATATATATTAAGCATTACACAAAAACTATTAAAATCAATGGCGTGTCCATGTAATTCACAGATGTTTCAGGTACTCCGGCTACAAGGAACAGCTCGCACTCTGATCTCCGCTCTGGCTAATAGCTGGGGTCCTGAATGGGGACTCCCCCTCCATTAACTCAGAATTTCCTACTAGGGTATTTGAAAATAGGTTTTTCCAAACCGGACAACCATAATAAGGTGTCTGTATAAGTTACAGGCTGTGTATGGGTAAGGTGCAGTCTACAAGCATCAACACTGACTGTCACATTATTTCTCTCGTTAGGACACTTAATGGGTAAGAAGAGCCTTCGGGACACATATAGTGAACGAGATATGGAGGAATCAGCTATGAGACACGTGAGAGCTACTCTCCCATGAGAGCAACAGGGCACTTTCACCCATTCAACTCCAGGGAGCACAGGTATGTAGGACATCCTATGAGTGTGCTCATTTAAAACAAGAGAAATGTTCAAGTGGTTGCCTTCATGGTTGGAATTTACACAAAGGTAACAAAAACATGGAATACTGCAGGTTTATTGTTCTTCCTAATCCGCAAATGAAAAATGGATTCATGAGACTAGATACAGTTATAAGAGCTCACGCATCTACCCTCTGCTACACCTTGTCATTCAGTTATTGAAGAGACATTGAAAAGTTAGTTAAGCTATAAATATATTCACAAGGTTAGTGTTACAGAGTGCACTAACCTCTCCAAATAAGCAGATATAAGTTCCTGAAACTACACATGTCCTATGAGGGCACTCCTATGACAGAGCCCATTAAAGTCAATGGTTTCTGTCGGACGCCGCTGGTATCAGTCATTTGACGGATTGGGCACTTCCGTTATTCTGTTCCTATGACCGAGATGTGAACTTTGTGTTACTTTGTAATTTGCTTGTTTACTTACCCTTTACAACTTTTTAATTACATGATATTTGCTGTTCAGGTAGAAAAGTAAATTCAGAATTCTGTTGGATTTCTGTCAGAAGAGATCAGTGCTCAGATGACGGTAATACACAGAACTATGCTATTAGGTCACATGTCAGACAGTGAAATAGTGCGGATTTGAAACGCGTACTGGAAATAGGATTTATAGAATTAAACAAACCACGCAGATTTTCCTACAGGATATTAACAACATATTAGATTCCTGTGAGGAATATGGTCAAATCTGATCTTTTAGAGCTGAAGCTTCAGTACTGTATTTCCCTACAGGTTTTCTACGTCTTTCTGAATGTCTGATGCTTATTGGCTGCTTGCTGCTATTACCGACTTATGCTAATTGTCTTTTTTATATTTTCCAGCGAATACGAAGGAAAATCCTGGAGCAGTGTTTTAAAATGTCCCAGAAGTAGAGAAGATATTTATTTTCATCTACATATAAGAAATATATATATATATTTGTGCCTGAGATACCAAACTTATTTCAGACATTTCAAAGGCTATTGTTAACAAATAAAAAGAAAATACTAATGAGAATGGGATTGTTTTCATTTAGAACCTTCCATTTTATTTCTTAATGTTAAGTGATAACAATTAGTTACTTTCATGCTAAGTATATATATATATATATATATATATATATATATATATATATATATATATACACACACTACCGTTCAAAACTTTGGGATCACCCAGACAATTTTGTGTTTTCCATGAAAACTCACACTTATATTTATTAAATGAGTTGCAAAATGACTAGAAAATATAGTCAAGACATTGGCAAGGTTAGAAATAATGATTTTTACTTGAAATAATAATTTTCTCCTTCAAAATTTGCTTTCATCAAAGAATGCTCCATTTGCAGCAATTACAGCATTGCAGACCTTTGGCATTCTAGCTGTTAATTTGCTGAGGTAATCGGGAGAAATTTCACCCCATGCTTCCAGAAGCCCCTCCCACAAGTTGGATTGGCTTGATGGGCACTTCTTGCGTACCATACGGTCAAGCTGCTCCCGCAACAGCTCTATGGGGTTGAGATCTGGTGACTGCGCTGGCCACTCCATTACAGATAGAATACCAGCTGTCTGCTTCTTCCCTAAATAGTTCTTGCATAATTTGGAGGTGTGTTTTGGGTCATTGTCCTGTTGTAGGATGAAATTGGCTCCAATCAAGCGCTGTCCACAGGGTATGGCATGGCGTTGCAAAATGGAGTGATAGCCTTCCTTATTCAAAATCCCTTTTACCTTGTACAAATCTCCCACTTTACCAGCACCAAAGCAACCCCAGACCATCACATTACCTCCACCATGCTTGACAGATGGCGTCAGGCACTCTTCCAGCATCTTTTCAGTTGTTCTGCGTCTCACAAATGTTCTTCTGTGTGATCCAAACACGTCAAACTTCGATTCATCTGTCCATAACACTTTTTTCCAATCTTCCTCTGTCCAATGTCTGTGTGCTTTTGCCCATATTAATCTTTTCCTTTTATTAGCCAGTCTCAGATATGGCTTTTTCTTTGCCACACTGCCCTGAAGGCCAGCATCCCGGAGTCGCCTCTTCACTGTAGACGTTGACACTGGCGTTTTGCGGGTACTATTTAATGAAGCTGCCAGTTGAGGACCTGTGAGGCGTCTATTTCTCAAACTAGAGACTCTAATGTACTTGTCTTGTTGCTCAGTTGTGCAGCGGGGCATCCCATTTCTCTTTCAACTCTGGTTAGAGCCTGTTTGTGCTGTCCTCTGAAGGGAGTAGTACACACCGTTGTAGGAAATCTTCTGTTTCTTGGCAATTTCTCGCATGGAATAGCCTTCATTTCTAAGAACAAGAATAGACTGTCGAGTTTCACATGAAAGCACTCTTTTTCTAGCCATTTTGAGAGTTTAATCGAACCCACAAATGTAATGCTCCAGATTCTCGGCTAGCTCAAAGGAAGGTCAGTTTTATAGCTCCTCTAAACAGCAAAAATGTTTACAGCGGTGCTAACATAATTGCACAAGGGTTTTCAAGTGTTTTCTACTCATCCATTAGCCTCCTAACAAAGTTAGCAAACACAATGTACCATTAGAACACTGGAGTGATGGTTGCTGGAAATGGGCCTCTATACACCTATGTAGATATTGCATTAAAAACCAGACGTTTGCAGCTAGAATAGTCATTTAGCACACTAACGATGTATAGAGTGTATTTCTGATTCATTTAATGTTATCTTCATTGAAAAAAAACTGTGCTTTTCTTTCAAAAATAAGGACATTTCTAAGTGACCCTAAACTTTTGAATGGTTGTGTATATATATAGTATATTTAATGCCATTGTGGACAGTGTTCTGTCTAAGCAAATCTATAAATAAAAGGCATTCTTTGCACACAAAGTAAAACATCATTCTCTCTGTACTAATGGCATGTTATGGTGTATTACACGTCCAAGCACGGCATAAAGAATGGAAAGAAATAAAGAAATCAATAACTAAACAATACATGTCATAATTCAACCTGCCTACTTAATCAAACATGGCTTATTATGGAAAAGCTACCAGAAACATCCTTCTATCACTACAAGTACTGTACCACATGTCAACAGTCCTGTTGATATTGGTTTTCCCAGCAGTGATATCACTAGCAGGGTGCAGTCACCTATATAGTTCTATGTTAATGTATGGGCCATGATGATCACATGACGGCCATAGATGCTTATTTCTCTTGTTCAATCTCAGACAATTATTGCCTAGGACCTAGGTATGGTGTCAATGGATTAAGTTCTTCTAGCTAAAGTAATGTCGTATTTATGCATATGTGTTTGGGTTGCACATGGCTGTCATTTCTCATTTAATCCAAAAAACAGGGAAAGATAAATTACAGTACATTACAGTTTATCTGGGAAAGAGTCTAATTGTAATCTGAGACTCTGTACCTAGAAGGCAAATTTCCAAATGTACAATAAGTTGCTCCTTTAACGCCTTCCCTCTTTGTGCCCCTTTTGACCTTCCTGACAGAGCCTCATTTTTCAAATCTGACATGTTTCACGTTATGTGGTAATAACTTCGGAATGCTTTAACCTATCCAAGTGATTCTGAGATTGTTTTTTCCTGACACATTGGACTTTATGTTACTGTAAAAATTTGCCCGATACATTCATTATTAAATTGTGAAAAACACCAAACTTTAGTGAAAAATTTGCATTTTTCTAAATTTTAATGTTTCTGCTTGTAAGACAGGCAGTTATACCACACAAAATAGTCACAAATTAATATCTCTTATTTGTCTACTTTAGATTGGCATTGTTTTTTGAACGTCCTTTTATTTTTCTAGGACGTTACAAGGCTTAGAACTTTAGCAGTAATTTCTCACATTTTCATGAAAATTTCAAAAGGCTATTTTTGTTTTTTAAACTCGTTTTATTGAACTCAAAGCTTATACACGAGTATACACAATACATAATAAATGTCATCATACAAAGAATGCAAGTAATAAGAGATGTAAAAGTAAAATTATTCCAAAAAGTATACACAATGAAATAAACCACCATTCTTGCCCACCCCATCCTCATACCATACAATGAACCATAGAGGTAGACAGAAACTCTTCACATAATACTTATCCACTAGATACCACTAAATCAGCAATAGAAGAACATATGAAATTTATCGAGCTAAGGGAAGGCTATTTTTACAGGTTCCAGTTAAGTTGTGAAGTGGCTTTGAGGGCCTTATGAATTAGAAAACCCCAATAAGTCACGCCATTTTAAAAACTGTATCCCTCAACGTATTCAAAACAGCATTTAGAAAGTTTCTTAACCCTTTAGACATTTCGCAGGAATTAAAGCAAAGTAGAGGTGAAATGTACAAATTTATTTTTTTTTGCAGAAATTCATTTTTTTTTTAAATCAGTTCAAGTTTATTAAACAAACAACCACATCATTACAGGTCATTATACAATCTGACATGCTGTGAAATCAGAGCCTCAAGAGACCCAAGAATGTATTACCATCAAAACAGTTCACCCTATCCCCAACTCCCCCCTCCCCCCCCCCCCCCGCAACCCCTCAGGCGTCCTTCTTGCCACAGGCTTCCATACACTATCTCGGTCTCCTCCATATTTCAGCTCCCTGCCTCCAACCCGCTACTCATGTGCATACCCCAGTCATTACAACAAATCCAAAGTGTAGAACCCCTCCACCCCTGCTGAAAAGCTACAGTGCCCAATGTCGCAGTATTATCCCCTGGAACCTCAGGACATTTTAAACTGGAACATCCGAGCGAAGCGCCATGAGTTCCGAGGAAGCACAGCCAGAGTGATCAATCCACCTAGCTCATTGTTTCTCAAATTTGTTACTGGACCCCCTCTTGGAATATATCCTGTATTCCATCAAAATCTGAAAGTTAAGTGTACCTATAATTTCTTGCTTCGAGGGTGGTTCCGCGTCCAGCCAGTGTTTTGCTATACCCTTCCTAACTTGGTACAATATTTTTGCAATTGCCAAACATGTCATCCGATCCCCCTCCAAATCACCAACATATCCCAGCAACATTACCATGGGATCCAACAGAATCTGCACCTCAAACACTCGTCCCATTAACTCTGACATCTCTTTCCATAGGGTCCCCAAAATCCCGCATGACCAAAAAATGTCTGCCTTTTCTTCCGGACACCGAGGGTACTTGGCATCCGCCCGTAATCCCATACATTTCAGAACCCAGGGGGTCCTATATACCCTATGTATCAGAAATAGTTGGGATCTCCTTTGCGCTACATTAATAGACAGAGTACATGGTGACGCCAAGACAGCCTCCCAGTGGTCCTTGGGAATAGAACCCACATCTCTTTCCCATTTAGCTTTAACAGGTGCCATAAGATCACCCAGATGTTCCGACAGTAACCTGCGATAGACCAACGAGATCAACCCTCTTGATGTAACTGCTTTCGCAATATGTTCCAACACTCCCGTTGCATGGATCGTCATGTCCACCCTAGCAGCTTGTGTCTGCACAGCATGACGGATCTGTAGATACTGATAAAACATGTGGGAATCTAGCTGAAACCCATCCCTTAGTTGCTGAAAGGATTTGAGTATGTCCCTGTAAAGGATCTGCCAGGTACTACGTCTGTGTATACTCCCGGGATTAATCAGTCGACACCTGAGGCCAGACCTCTTAGACTGACACCGGCTCCCACCAACCAGGGTGGCAGGCTCAGGAGTGGGAGAGCCTATCGCGGCCTGGTCAGTCGGAGTTAGCTCCGCCCCCTGTCCATTTATACCTGCCGTGTTCTCTTCCTCAGTGCTTGTTATTCTTCTTGGATTCCTGGCCCCACTGCTGCCTTGCTCCAGCCTGCTTCTGCCGTGCTTCTGCCTTGCTTCAGTTCCGCTTATCCTGCTTCGCTTTGCCCCTGGCTTGCTTCCTGCTCCGTGCTCTCGTTGGTATACTCCACTACATCCTGATCCTGACTGACTCATTCACCGCTCAGTTTCCTCGCGGCGTTCCGTGGGCTACTGCCCCTTCCCTTGCGTGTTCCCTGTTTGTACTCCTTGCACTTAGACAGCGTAGGGACCGCCGCCAAGTTGTACCCCGTCGCCTAGGGCGGGTCGTTGCAAGTAGGCAGGGACAGGGCGGTGGGTAGATTAGGGCTCACTTGTTCCCTTCACCTCGTTCCTGCCATTACATAATAACAAGCCCATACCTAGTCTACCATTTCTCCTACGCTGACGCTATCATGGACCCCCTTGAGACCCTGACCCAGCAGATGCAGGGCCTCTCCCTACAGGTCCAGGCCCTGGCTCAGAGGGTCAACCAGGGTGACGCTGCCTTAGTAGTACCCCTCACCTCACCTCTAGAACCCGATCTCAAGTTACCTGACCGGTTCTCAGGGGACCGTAAGACTTTTCTCTCCTTCCGGGAGAGTTGCAGACTTTATTTCCGCCTAAAACCTCACTCCTCAGGTTCCGAGAACCAGCGGCTGGGTATCATTATATCCCGACTCCAGGAAGGGCCCCAAGAGTGGGCCTTCTCCTTGGCTCCTGACGCCCCTGAACTTTCCTCCGTTGATCGTTTTTTCTCTGCCCTCGGACTCATTTACGACGAGACTGACAGGACTGCCTTAGCCGAGAGTCAGCTGGTGACCTTACGTCAGGGTAGGAGACCTGTTGAGGAATACTGTTCTGATTTTAGAAAGTGGTGCGTAGCTTCTCGGTGGAACGACCCGGCCCTAAGGTGCCAGTTTAGGTTAGGATTATCTGACGCCCTGAAGGATCTGCTGGTTAGCTACCCCTCTTCTGACTCCCTAGACCAGGTTATGGCCCTAGCAGTACGACTTGACGGACGTCTCAGGGAACGTCAGCTTGAACGTTTCAATGTGTTCCCCTCTGACTTCCCTGCGATTCCCCCCAAGGTCCCGTCTCCTCGCTCTTCCACGGAGGACTCGGAGGTACCAATGCAACTCGGGGCCTCCATGTCCCCTCGACAAAGTAGAGAGTTTCGCAGGAAGAATGGTCTCTGCTTCTATTGTGGGGACGACAAGCATCTACTGAACACCTGTCCCAGGCGCAAGAATAAACAGCCGGAAAAACTTCCGCGCCTAAGTGATCATCGGGGAGGTCACTTGGGCGCACAGGTATTTCCCGTTAATATGAAACGCAATAAAATTTTGCTTCCCTTTCAGGTATCGTTTGCTGGCCGGTCTGCCACTGGCAGTGCCTTCGTGGATTCTGGCTCATCTGCTAATATCATGTCCGTGGAATTTGCTATGTCTCTAAAAATGCCTTTTATTGATTTGCCTTATCCTATCCCGGTAGTGGGTATCGACTCCACTCCTCTTGCTAATGGTTATTTTACTCAGCATACTCCTGTTTTTGAACTCCTTGTTGGCTCCATGCATTTGGAGCAGTGCTCTGTACTGGTGATGCAGGGATTATCGTCCGATCTGGTATTAGGTCTTCCCTGGTTGCAGCTGCATAATCCCACGTTTGATTGGAATACTGGGGATCTCACCAAATGGGGTAGTGAATGCCTGATGTCATGTCTTTCGGTTAACTCTATTTCTCCCCGGGAGGAGGTAAACACGCTTCCTGAGTTTGTTCAGGACTTCGCTGATGTGTTTTCTAAGGAGGCCTCCGAGGTGTTGCCCCCTCATAGAGATTACGATTGCGCCATCGATTTGGTGCCTGGTGCCAAGCTTCCTAAGGGTAGGATATTTAATCTTTCATGTCCTGAACGTGAAGCTATGAGGGAGTATATCCAAGAATGCCTGGCCAAGGGTTTCATTCGCCCCTCGACTTCTCCTGTAGGTGCTGGCTTCTTCTTCGTGGGGAAGAAGGATGGTGGTCTTAGGCCGTGCATTGATTATCGGAACCTGAATAAGGTCACCGTAAGGAACCAGTATCCCCTTTCTTTGATTCCGGATCTTTTCAATCAGGTTCAGGGGGCCCAATGGTTTTCTAAGTTCGATCTACGGGGGGCATATAACCTTATCCGCATCAAAGAGGGGGATGAGTGGAAAACTGCGTTCAACACACCCGAAGGTCATTTCGAATACCTGGTCATGCCCTTTGGGTTGTGTAATGCCCCTGCCGTCTTCCAGAATTTTATTAATGAAATCCTGAGAGATTACCTGGGTAATTTTCTTGTAGTGTACCTTGATGACATACTGGTGTTTTCCAAGGACTGGTCCTCCCACGTGGAGCATGTCAGGAAGGTCCTCTAGGTTCTCCGGGAGAATAATCTGTTTGCGAAGACCGAAAAATGTGTGTTTGGGGTACAGGAGATACCATTTTTAGGTCAAATCCTCACTCCTCATGAATTCCGCATGGACCCTGCCAAGGTTCAGGCTGTGGCGGAATGGGTCCAACCTGCCTCCCTGAAGGCGCTACAGTGTTTTTTGGGGTTCGCTAACTATTACAGGAGATTTATTGCCAACTTCTCGGTCGTCGCTAAGCCTCTTACGGACCTTACTCGCAAGGGTGCTGATGTCCTCCATTGGCCCCCTGAGGCCGTCCAGGCTTTTGAGACCCTCAAGAAGTGCTTTATCTCGGCCCCCGCGCTGGTTCAGCCCAACCAAAGGGAGCCATTTATTGTGGAGGTTGACGCATCCGAGGTGGGAGTGGGGGCCGTCTTGTCCCAGGGTACCAGCTCCCTCACCCATCTCCGCCCCTGTGCTTACTTCTCTAGGAAGTTTTCGCCCACGGAGAGTAACTATGATATTGGCAACCGCGAACTTTTAGCCATTAAATGGGCTTTTGAAGAGTGGCGTCACTTCCTGGAGGGGGCCAGACACCAGGTAACGGTCCTTACTGACCACAAGAATCTGGTTTTCCTAGAATCTGCCCGGAGGCTTAATCCTAGACAAGCTCGTTGGGCACTATTCTTTACCAGATTTAATTTCTTGGTTACCTATAGGGCTGGGTCCAAAAATATTAAGGCTGATGCACTGTCACGTAGTTTCATGGCCAATCCTCCTTCCGAGAAGGATCCTGCTTGTATTTTACCCCCTGGTATAATCGTTTCTGCCACTGATTCTGATTTAGCTTCTGACATTGCGGCTGATCAAGGTTCAGCTCCCGGGAACCTCCCTGGGGACAAACTGTTTGTCCCCCTGCAATACCGGCTAAGGGTACTCAGGGAAAACCATGACTCCGCACTATCTGGTCATCCGCACTATCTGGTCAAACACCTCATTACCAGAAACTATTGGTGGCCTGGGTTGCCTAAAGACGTTAGGGCTTACGTCGCCGCTTGTGAGGTTTGTGCTAGGTCCAAGACCCCTAGGTCCCAACCTGCGGGCTTACTACATTCCTTGCCCATTCCCCAGAGACCTTGGACCCATATCTCCATGGATTTTATCACCGATTTGCCTCCATCTCAGGGCAAGTCGGTGGTGTGGGTGGTAGTAGACCACTTCAGCAAGCTGTGCCACTTTGTGCCCCTTAAGAAACTACCTAACGCCAAGACGTTAGCTTCGTTGTTTGTTAAACACATCCTGCGTCTCCATGGGGCCCCAATCAATATCGTTTCTGACAGAGGGGTACAATTTGTTTCCTTATTTTGGAGAGCTTTTTGTAAAAAGTTGGAGATTGATCTGTCCTTCTCCTCCGCCTTCCATCCCGAAACTAATGGCCAAACGGAAAGGACTAACCAATCCCTGGAACAATATTTAAGGTGTTTCATCTCTGACTGTCAATTTGATTGGGTCTCATTCCTTCCCCTTGCCGAATTTTCCCTGAATAACCGGGTCAGTAACTCGTCAGGGGTCTCCCCGTTTTTCTGTAATTTCGGGTTTAACCCAAGGTTCTCCTTCGTTTCTCCTGGTTGTTCCAATAATCCCGAGGTAGAGGACGTTCATCGGGAACTGTGCACAGTCTGGGCCCAGGTTCAGAAGAACCTAGAGGCGTCCCAGAGCGTACAAAAGATTCAGGCTGATAGTAGACGTTCTGCTAACCCCCGGTTTGGCGTCGGGGATCTGGTCTGGTTGTCGTCCAGGAACTTGCGCCTTAAGGTCCTGTCCAGGAAGTTTGCTCCCCGATTTATTGGACCTTATAAGATCATTGAAGTCCTCAACCCTGTATCCTTCCGTCTGGAGCTGCCCCCATCCTTTCGCATACATGACGTCTTCCATGCCTCCCTCCTTAAACGCTGCTCCCCGTCCTGGTCCCCCTCGAGGAAACCTCCTGTTCCCGTTCTCACCCCTGAGGGGGTGGAGTTCGAGGTGGCCAAGATTATGGACAGTAGGATGATCCAGGGCTCCCTCCAGTACCTGGTCCATTGGAGAGGATACGGGCCGGAGGAGAGGACTTGGGTACCTGCTCGTGATGTTCACGCTGGGGTATTGATCAAGAGGTTCCACCTTCTCTTCCCCACTAAACCGGGTCCTCTTAGTAAGGGTCCGGTGGCCCCTCATAAAAGGGGGAGTACTGTAAAGGATCTGCCAGGTACTACGTCTGGGTATACTCCCGGGATTAATCAGTCGACACCTGAGGCCAGACCTCTTAGACTGACACCGGCTCCCACCAACCAGGGTGGCAGGCTCAGGAGTGGGAGAGCCTATCGCGGCCTGGTCAGTCGGAGTTAGCTCCGCCCCCTGTCCATTTATACCTGCCGTGTTCTCTTCCTCAGTGCTTGTTATTCTTCTTGGATTCCTGGCCCCACTGCTGCCTTGCTCCAGCCTGCTTCTGCCATGCTTCTGCCTTGCTTCAGTTCCATTTATCCTGCTTCGCTTTGCCCCTGGCTTGCTTCCTGCTCCGTGCTCTCGTTGGTATACTCCACTTCATCCTGATCCTGACTGACTCATTCACCGCTCCGTTTCCTCGCGACGTTCTGTGGGCTACTGCCCCTTCCCTTGCGTGTTCCCTGTTTGTACTCCCTTGCACTTAGACAGCGTAGGGACCGCCGCCAAGTTGTACCCCGTCGCCTAGGGCGGGTCGTTGCAAGTAGGCAGGGACAGGGCGGTGGGTAGATTAGGGCTCACTTGTTCCCTTCACCTCCTTCCTGCCATTACACCTATGTATAGTGAATTCTTACACTCCAAATGAAGACCCGCTTCCGTTTTTTGACGGGTTACATGATACCTTACTCACTCTACAGTACCAATACTTAATATGGAGTGGGGATTTTAATTTTGTGATGAACACTACACTAGACCGTTCCTCGCCCTCTCCCTGTAGACGCACGCGTACTCAGGCGGCTTTGATCAATAAGATTCTAGGCTCGCTTTCTATTGCAGACACTTGGAGAGAATATAATGGGGCACAACGGGGTTATACATACTTCTCTCTGGCACATCGTCTATACACCCAGATCGACATGATCCTGGCCTCAGCTAACTCCCTCCCCTTATTGGCCTACTCTAGACATATCCTGTCGGCCTGGTCGGATCATGATATAGTTCTAGCTGAATTAGACTTTTCCAAACAAGGCGCCATGCCCTTCTCCTGGAGGCTCAATGAGTCACTCTTATCTAACCCTACGGTTCAGCTCCAGATTCAGACTGAACTCTCTCAGTACTTTATGGACAACTCCACTCCTGATGTTAACTGACATACTGTGTGGCTTGCCCATAAAGCATTTAAAAGGGGCAGGATAATAGCAATGGCTTCTCGTTGTAAAAAAGAACGGTCTCAGGCTCAAAATGCCCTTGAAGCTAAACTGGCCCGACTGGTGGCGGCCAATCAACGAAGTCATTCCTTGTATCTCATTCATGCTATTAAAGATACTAAGTTCCAGATTGATATGTTACTGACCAACAAGACAGAAAAAGCCCTTAGATGGACTCAATCAAAATATTATAAATGCGCCAATAAACCAGATAAACTTATGGCCCAATAGCTTAAGGCTCGGCAGCGAATCAATCAGGTGTTTCGTATCCAATCACGCCCGGGACAGGCCACCTCTAACCCGGACCGTATTCATGAGGTCTTTACCAAGTTCTACCAAACTTTATATGCCAACCCCTCTCCCCCTTCTGAGGCTGCGGTGAGGGATTTTTTAGCCTCTGTCAACATCCCTCAACTTTCCGAAACTGATATTGAATTTTTGAATGCCGAGATTTCGAGCGATGAGGTAGAAGACACTATTAAAGAGTTGAAATCGGGGAAGGCCCCGGGACCCGATGGATTCACGGCCTTATACTACAAAAAATTCTCCCAGCAGTTAGTCCCGCATATAGTAAGCTTTTGTACAGACCTGATGAAGGGTCGGCCCATGCCTACTGAATTTCTCTCCGCCATGATTACAGTTATTCCCAAACCTAACAAGGACCCCTTGATGGCAGGTAATTACAGACCGATATCGTTGCTTAACCTAGACACTAAAATATTTACTTCTATTCTAGCCAAACGGTTGAACAGGTTTATGTCTCAATTAATTCATAGAGACCAAGTAGGATTTATTCCAGGACGGGAAGCACCTGATAATGTTAGGAAAATCCTCAATACTATACATTCAGCCAACGTCACTAAATCCAAGATGGTCCTTCTAGCATTAGACATCGAAAAGGCTTTTGACAGCCTTTCCTGGGAATACCTATTTAAAGTATTAGAAAAGGTGGGGATTGGGGGTCCCTTTCTTCGGGCTGTCAAGATAATGTACCACAACCCTGAGGCACACCTTAAACTACCAACTACCACACTTCATCCTATACACATACGGAGAGGTACTAGACAGGGCTGTCCCCTATCGCCATCTTTATTCGCACTCGCTATGGAACCGTTAGCGGAACTCATTAGATGTAATCCAAATATTACGGGACCGAATGTTGGTAATAGGGAACAAAAGTTAAGTCTCTTTGCTGATGACCTCATCCTCACTCTCACTAAACCGTTGACTTCCCTCCCAAATCTGATGGCGGCTCTCGGCTCCTTCTCCGCAGTCTCAGGATTACGTGTGAATCAATCTAAATCGGAGGCCCTGTATTGTAACGTTCCACCTCCCCTGCAAAAACTGATAGAAATAAATTTTGGCTTCCACACCCAAACGCATTACCTCCCCTACTTAGGCATAGCCCTGACCCCCTCCCTTGATACATTGTACAAATACAATTACCCACCGGTATTTAAGACCATTAGGGCTGACATGGCAAAGTGGACTAAGCTACCGATCTCTTGGGTGGGTAGAATTAATGCGATCAAAATGGTGACCCTTCCCAGATTACTCTATTTATTTAGAACCCTTGCTATCCCCCTCCAGAAAGGTGATCTGCAACTCCTCCAGAAAGACATTTTTTTATTTATTTGGAACGATAAAAGCCCCAGAATATCGACACGTGTCATGATGTATCATAAAAGAGTGGGGGGGCTCTTGTTTCCCAATATGCTAAACTACTACAAGGCGGCTAGGGTGGCTCAACTGTTATTAACGCATCTCCCGCCAGATAGGGCACCGCTGTGGGTCTCATTGGAGGCGGCTCAAATTACACCTTATTCATGGGGCGCATTGCTGTGGATGGTATCTCCCCTACCGACTACGTTAAAGAATATCTCCCTTCTATCGTATCACTCCCTCATGCTATGGCGATCAGTTAGATTCCGACATTGGCTGCAGTCCCGATGCTCCCCGCTGCTTTCTAGGATTGGAAATCCGGGGTTTCCCTCGGGCCTTCAGAGCTCAAACTATCACTGGTGGTATTCCAAAAATCTAACAAAAGTTCATTACTTCATTAGGGCTGACCATCTGATTTCATATGCGCAATTCAATGAGGCCCATACCCCCCCCCCTGCCCCTGAGCGTTATAGGGCTATCCAGATGTTTTCTTTTATGCGCAAACTACTTCCTGCCCAAACGAATATGACATACACCCTTTTGGAAAGAATATTACTCTTCTCACCCGCTCGGCTGGGTTTGTTATCTATGGTATATAGTATTTTTAATACCCCACACCCCGATACCAAATTACCGTATATGTTGAAGTGGGAGGAGGACATGGGTGCCGCGCTCTCACCTGCACAGTGGAGACAATGCTGTGACACTATTAGTAAGGGTAGCTGGCAGGTATCCTTGGTTGAGACGTCCACGAAATTGCTACATAGAGCATACTACGTCCCAGCAAAGCTCCACACCATATATCCAACGGTTTCGGCCGGGTGTTTTAGAGGATGTGCCTTGGATGGTACTATGTACCATATATGGTTGTCGTGCCCACGAGTCTCAACTTTTTGGTCGGGTATCTGCACTTTGATCTCTAATATCTGCCAGTTTACCGTCCCAAAACGGCTTCCTACATGTCTACTAGGAGCTACTCCTCCCAGAATGCCGAATTCTAAATTTAAGCTTGCCCAGTTTATATTCCTAGCGGCTCGAATCTATATAGCGTCCAAGTGGCGTACAGCTGATCTTGATATCTCTATGGTTATTAATAGAGTCAATCGTATAGCTATATTTGAAAAACTTGAGGCTGTGAAAACTGATTCACTCCACCTCTATCGTACGGTTTGGGACCCATGGCTCTCCTCCCCTCATTCACCCGACTTTCGGTATATTATTACCCTATAATTTGTGGTCCAACAATGTGACACTAGGCTCGCTCTACAGTCATATGACTGATATGTATAATTTTATGGCTCAGTTGGTTGGTTTATATTTTCCCACCCTATGTCCCTCCAAATCCCTTATTTCCCTGTAAATGTCTCCCTGTTTGATACAAGCACTTTCTACTGTATCCTCCTGCGCGAGGATTGATTAAATGTAATTGTATATCACATTTCTGAACCGATATACCAATAAATACTTTTTGAAACTAAAACTGTAAAAGACTCCTAACTACCTGACACTAACAAATGAAGCGGTAAAAAACGTAAAAAATTTAGTGAACGAACTTCAGTTAAAAAAAACTGAATGTCCATCACTAACTAACGCGAACTATAACGCTGTAAATTTACTCTAAAACTGTCGCTACGCTATCAAAAATTTAGTGAACAAACTTCAGTTAAAAAAACCTGAAGGTCCGTTACTAACTGACGCTAACTATAACGCTGCAAATTGAGCTACAACTGTGTCACTACGCTATCAAACATTTAGTGAACGAAATTCAATTTAAAAAAACTGAATGTGCGTCACTAACTGACGCTAACTATAACGCTGTAAATTTATACTAAAATTGTCGCTACGCTATAAAAAAAATTAGTGAACGAATTTCAGTTAAAAAAACGGAATGTCCGTCACTGACGCTTACTATAGTGCTGTAAATTTACTCTAAAAGTGTAGAAAAAATATATAGCTAGAACTATATCGCTATATCGTTATATCGCTAGTGCAGCCACTTAGGGTATGTGCACACACACTAATTACGTCCGTAATTGACGGACGTATTTCGGGCGCAAGTCCCGGACCGAACACAGTGCAGGGAGCCGGGCTCCTAGCGTCATAGTTATGTACGACGCTAGGAACCCCTGCCTCTCCGTGGAACTACTGTCCCGTACTATAATCATGTTTTCAGTACGGGACAGTTGTCCTGCAGCGAGGCAGGGACTCCTAGCATCGTACACAACTATCATGCTAGGAGCCCGGCTCCCTGCACTGTGTTCGGTCCGGGACTTGCAGCCGAAATACGTCCGTCAATTACGGACGTAATTAGTGTGTGTGCACATACCCTTACACAAACACTAACATTACTGCAGTGTCCTGATAATGAATATACATCACAACCAGCCTGGACGTGATGTTTATTCAGAATCCTGACACTTCTGAATCTTTTCTGTGAGATTCCAGCAATGCAAGCGTAATCTCGTTTGAAATGACAGGTTACATCGTAATCTCGCGAGATTATGCTTGCCTTGCTGGAATACTGTGGCAGAGAACTCTGTGGCAGAGTACACAGAAATAGAATGAAGTAAAAAAGCATATTGTGTCAAGCATAAGATATATGACTTTGCATCATACAGAGAGAAAAAGGAGGAAAACAGGGTAAAGCAGTCAGTAAAATGACTGTGAGCCAGAGTCAGTTAGTATAGAAACTATGGGCCAGTTTGTGAAAGACCCGACTAGAGGTGAAGCTCTGTTGAGCGGACCTTCATCTGTTTCTTTTTTAGAATCAAGCCGGAACAAAAACGCACCAGAAGATCCAGGAGGAATAAACAAAAAAAACAGCAGGTATCCAAGGCGAAAGAGATAACCACTTTAAACTGTGGTAATATTTTCCCTATTGATTCTACAGTAACTAAAGATATGTCTAATGCAATTGAGAATGTTAATCATAAAGATCACAATCGGGAATATGTATCACTCCCTAACTCAACCAAGAAATTGTATGATGTTTTGGAGTGTAAAATGTCAGATAAAAATAAAAACACAAAATATTCAGTTTTCCATCAGAAAAAATATTTCTTTCCGCATGACACCGAGGATGACATTCATAAAGAAAATCCTTCTACAAATAATGAATATACAGTTCTCAATTTGTCAGCTTCCATCTTGGACTCAAATCATCTTAAAGTCATTAAAAAGGGCCTGAATTACGCACCAGCAAGGAACTTTGACCTCTATCAAACATTTCTGGACGTAAATAAATTTGTACGAATACTCACGGTGAAAAAACATTTTTTGAACAAAGAGGAAAATTCAACTCATGAAGAACGTTTCATATCCACTACAGGTCTTTCACAGGACAATGAATTTGAGAACTTCAATTTTGAGGAGCAAATTACTATAATGAACCTTCAGTCGCTACTCATGGAAAATTCAGACTTTACTGGACTTTTATGTTCTCCCAATAATACAAATTGTTCGTCTAATCCCTCTTTTTACCCATTATCTTCCAGATCAAATGTCATGGATGATTTTCAATCGGTAGTGGAAGAAGCCCTCAAATCCCTATATAAAAGGAAAACTAAAATTGTTCCTAACCTCACTAAAGGGGAAAACATAGCATTAAAGAAATTAGGTGAATTTGCCAATATCATAATCAAAAGATCGGATAAGGGTGGTTCCGTGGTCATTCTAGATTCTGGCCTATACAAAAGAGAAGTAATGACACTATTGAATGACACATACACCTATAGAAACCTACCCGTAGACCCGACTAATATTTTCAAAAAACAACTACATGATATTCTGCACGAAGGGTTGAATTTAGGAGTATTAACTGAAAAGGAGATTAAATACCTTGATAGGGATTTCCCTATTATTCCTATCTTTCATGCCCTCCCTAAAGTACACAAAGACAAATTCCCCCCACCCCTTTAAGACCCATAGTTTCAAGCATTGGCTCACTAAACGAAAGACTAGGTGAGTGGCTTGACAATAAATTGCAGCCTCTCATGAAAAGATCCCCAAGTTACATTAACCCCTTCAGGACTGAGCCTGTTTTGGCCTTCAGGAAGAAGCCGATTTTTCAAATCTGACATGTGTCACTTTATGTGGTAATAACTTGGGAATGCTTTTACCTATCCAAGTGATTCTGAGAATGTTTTCTCGTGACATATTGTACTTTATGTTAGTGAAAAATTTGGTCGATAAATTCAATATTTATTTGTAAAAAACACCAAGATTTGGAGAAAATTTGGGAAAATTAGCATTTTCTACTTTTAAATGTATTTGCTTGTAAAACAGATAGTAATGCCACACAAAATAGTTACGATTTCATATATCCCATAGGTCTACTTTATGTTTTTTTTTTAAAGGTTTTCTTTATTAACCTCTTCCCGCTCCTGGACGTACTATTACGTCATGGCAGCTGTATCGTTCGCGCTCCATGACGGAATAGTACGTCTCGGGAGTAACGGCCGTTTCAGCCGTCCTCCCGACACATACAGGAGCTGTGACAGCTGCTGTCTCGTACAGCAGTTGTTACAGCTCCTACAGCGGGGACCGATCGCTGTGTCCCCGCTGATTAACCCCTTAAAAGCCGCGTTCTATAGAGATCGCGGCTTTTTAGGGGTTAAGCTGCCATCGCCGGCCTGCTACACGATAGCGGCCGGCGATGGTGACTATGGCAACCGGACACCAAACAATGGCGTCCGGCTATGCCATAGACGGAAGCCTAGTGGGTCCTGACAACGTCAGGACCCACTATGCTTGCTGTCAGTGACTAGCTGACAGTTCTAATACACTGCACTACGCATGTAGTGCAGTGTATTAGAATAGCGATCAGGGCCTCCTGCACTCAAGTCCCCTAGTGGGACAAAGTAATACAGTAAAAAAAAAAGTTAAAAAAAGATGTGTAAAAATAAGAAAATAAAAGTTTAATAAGTATTAAAAGTAAAAATCCCCCTTTTTCCCTTATCAGTCATTTATTATTAATAAAAATAGATAAATAAACAAATGAACTATACATAATTGGTATTGCCGCGTCCGTAACGATCTGACCTACAAAATTATTTCGTTATTTATCCCGCACGGTGAACGCCGTAAAAGAAAATAATAATAAACCGTACCACAATCACAATTGTTTGGTCACTTCACCTCCCAAAAAATTGAATAAAAAGAGATAAAAAAGTCGCATGTACCGAAAAATGGTCCTGATCGAAACTACAGTTCGTTACGCAAAAAATAAGTCCTCGCACGCCTTTATTGATTGAAAAATAAAAAAGTTCTGGCACTTAGAATAAGGTAACACAAAAAGTGAATGATTTTTTACAAAACGTATTTTATTGTGCAAACGCCATAAGACATAAAAAAAAACTATAAACATCTGGTATCGCCGTAATCGTATCGCCCCGCAGAATAAAGTGAATATGTCATTTATAGCGCACGGTGAACGCTGTAAAAAAAATAGAATAAAAAAACAATAGTAGAATTGCTGTTTTTTAGTCACCACGCCACCTAAAAATAGAATAAAAACGGATCAAAAAGCCGCATGCACCCCAAGAAAACTACAATGGATTCCTCAAGGGGTCTAGTTTCCAAATTGGGGTCACTTTTGGGGGGTTTCCAATGTTTTGGCACCACAAGACCTCTTCAAACCGGACATGGTGCCTAATAAAAAAGAGGCCTCAAAATCCACTAGGTGCTCCTTTGCTTCGGAGGCCGGTGCTTCAGTCCATTACCGCACTAGGGCCACATGTGGGATATTTGTCAAAACTGCAGAATCTGGGCAATACGTATTAAGTTGCGTTTCTCTGATAAATCCAATTGTGTTGTAAAAAAAATGGAATAAAGAGGATTTTCTGACAAAAAAAAAATTTAAACTTCACCTCTACTTTGCTCTAAATTTCTGTAAAACACCTAAAGGGTTCATAAACTTTATACATGCTGTTGTGAATACTTTGAGGGGTCTAGTTTCTAAAATGGGGTGTTTGATAGGGGTTTCTAATATATGGGCCCCTCAAAAAAACTTCAGAACTGAACTGTAACCTAAAAAATAAATAAATGAGACAATACTTTGCTTCTTACATTATACTTATAATGAGCCGTGCCTACCCCGAGTTGACCCCAGTTTTGACCGTTTGTATAAACGGAGACCCCTATTAGACCGTTTCAGAGCCCGGTTTTCCCAAGCATACACCCCCGCAAAGTGTATTTCTATTGATGAGTGCCTGGTACATTTTAAAGGGAGGGTTCAATTCCGCGAGTACCTGCTGGGTAAGAGGGCAAGGTATGGCGTGAAGATGTCTAAGCTGTGCGAGAGTGCATCAGGGTATACCTACAGATTTAGGATATATGAAGGAAAGGCCACCCCCAAACCAGACTGCATCCTGGACTTCAATAGATACATGGGAGGGATGGACTTGTCAGATCAAATCCTGAAGCCCTACAGCGCCATGCGGTGTGGTATAAGAAGCTGGCCGGGCACATCATACAGATGGCATTGTACAATGTGTACGTGCTACATCGATGTGCAGGCCAGACGGGAACTTTCCTGGAATTTCAAGAGGTGATTATCAAGAACCTAATCTTTAGGGACCAAGAAGGGGGGCACCCAGTACTTCTGGAAGCGAGGCCACATGCATCGTACCAGGGCGGCAACGCTTTCCAGGAGAAGTTCCGCAAACTGGCAAGAAGGGAAAAAGTCAAAAGAGGTGCAAAGTCTGTTATAAGAGGGCGATAAGGGATGACACAATATATCAATGTGACTCGTGTCCCGAATAACCAGAGCTCTGTATGAAAGAGTGTTTTAAAATTTATCATACATCCGTTGGTTTATAATTTACCCCAATTTTACTTACCCTGATGCACTCAGCACAGCTTATCCCCCCTCGTCTTTCCCCTCTGAGCCCTGCTGTGTGCCCAGGCAGCTGATAACAGCCACATGTAGGGAATTGCCATACCCGGGAGAACCCACATTACAGTTTATGGGGTGTTGGTCTCCGGTCAAAATGCTCACTACACCTCTAGATGAATGCCTTAAGGGTGTATTTTTTAAAACGGGGTCACTTCTTGCGGGTTTCAACTGTACTGGTACCTCAGGTGCTTCTGCATACATGACTTCGCACTAGAAAATCCCCAGTAGGCCAAATGGTGGTCCTTTCCTTCTGAGCCCTCCCATGGGCCCAAACGGCAGTTTATCACCACAAATGGGGTATTGCCGCACTCAGGACAAATTGGGCAACAAAATGGAGTATTTTATTTCTTGTGAAAATAAGAATTTTTGAGCTAAAATGACATATTATTGGAAAAAATATATATTTTTTTAATTCCCAGCCCAATTCAAATAAGTTCTGTGAAGAAACTATGGGGTCTAAATGGTCACATTACTCATAAATGAATTCCTTGAGGGGTGTAGTTTCCAAAATGGGGTCACTTATGGTGGGTTTCTATTGCTTTGATACCTCTGGGGCTCTGCAAATGCGACATGGCACCCGAAAACCAAACCAGCAAAATCTGCACTCCAAAGAACACACAGCGCTCCTTCCCTTCTGAGGCCTCCCATGGGCCCAAACGGCAGTTTATTGCCACAAATGGGGTATTGCTGCACTCAGGAGAAATTGGGCAACAAAATTGAGTATTTTGTTCCCTGTGAAAATAAGAAATTTTGATAAAAAATTACATCTTTTTGGAAAATATGTCATTTTTTTAATGTCACGGCCCAATTGAAATAGGTGCTGTGAAAAAACTGTGAGGTTAAAATGCTAACAACAACCATAAATGAATTCCTTGAGGGGTGTAGTTTCCAAAATGGGGTCACTTTTGGTGGGTTTCCATTGCTTTGATACCTCTGGGGCTCTGCAAATGCGACATGGCACCCGAAAACCAAACCAGCAAAATCTGCACTCCAAAGAACACACAGCGCTCCTTCCCTTCTGAGGCCTCCCATGGGCCCAAACGGCAGTTTATCACCACAAATGGGGTATTGCCACACTAAGGACAAATTGGGCAACAAAATGGGGTATTTTCTTCCCTGTGAAAATAAGAAATTTTGATCACAAATGACATTTTATTGGAAAAAATGAAATTTTTTTCATTTCACAGCCCTATTCAAATACGTGCTGTGAAAAAACTGTGCGGTCAAAATGGTAACAACAACCATAAATGAATTCCTTGAGGGGTGTAGTTTCCAAAATGGGGTCACTATTGGGGGATTCCTACTGTTTTGGCACCTCAACACCTCTTCAAACCTGGCATGCTGCCTAAAATATATTCTAAGAAAAAAGAGGCCTCAAAATGCACTAGGTGCTTCTTTGCTTCTAGGGCTTGTGTTTTAGTCCATGAGCGCACTAGAGCCACATGTGGGACATTTCTAAAAACTGCAGAATCTGGATAATACATATTTAGTAGTGTTTCTCTGGTAAAACCTTCTGTGTTACAGAAAAAAAAATGAATAAAATTGAAATTCAGCAAGAAAAATGAAATTTGCAAATTTCACCTCCACTTTGCTTTAATTCCTGTGAAATACCTGAAGGGTTAAAAAAAACTTTCTAAATGCTGTTTTGAATACTTTGAGGGGTCTAGTTTTTAAAATGGGGTGTTTTATCAGGGTTTATAATACATAGGCCCCACAAAGCCACTTCAGAACTCAAGAGGTACCTTAAAAAAAAGGCATTTGAAATTTTCTTAAAAATATGAGAAATTGCTGTTTATGTTCTAAGCCTTGTAACGTCCAAGAAAAATAAAAGAATGTTCAAAAAATGATGCCAATCCAAAGTAGACATATGGGAAATGTGAACTAGTAACTATTTTTGGGTGGTATAACCGTCTGTTTTTCAAGCAGATGCATTTAAATTCTGAAAAATGCTATTTTTTCTAAATTTTCTCTAAATTTTGCAATTTTTCACAAATAAAGACTGAATATATCGACCAAATTTTACCACGAACATGAAGCCCAAAGTGTCACGAGAAAACAATCTCAGAATCGCTTGGATAGGTTTAAGCATTCCGACGTTATTACCACATAAAGTGAAATATGTCAGATTTCAAAAATGGGCTCTGAGCCTTAAGGCCAAAACTAGGCTGCGTCCTTAAGGGGTTAACTTTTCTCAAAATACAAATGTACAAAAGTGCAAAATTGCACACAAAAACATACATGGCATACTGACCAACCACATTAGTTGGCAATAACAATCATCATAGAGTATAATACATTTACAATGCAAAAGTCAGCATGGAAACTTAACGGATCACAGTTGCATATTAGTTTATTGCAAGGAAAACAGGATCAACATTTGACCGTCATTATTGCCAAAACAGACAAGACAGACAACCAGTCACACTTCATTCACACCTGTAGATTAGACAGCAGTGTCCAAAATCTCCATCCACCTAGCCCATATCTTCCCGAATTTGTCGTGGCACCCTCTGCTAATGTATCATTTCTGATATAAGGGTATATACTTATTTACCAGTTGCAACCAATGTTCTAGACTAGGACACACCGTGGCTTTCCATTCCATAATCATAATCTTCCGTGCACAGAACAAAACAAATCGGAAAAATATTTTGTCATAATAGCCTGGAACTAAGTCATTCATAAGAGGCACACCTGAGGGGAGAGAACCCGGGGAAACTCAAAGTTATCATGCAGAAACTCTACCACCCTTGATCAGAATAGTGAAATCCTAGAGCAGGACCATAGACAGTGAAGGTACATGCCGACATCCGACTGACACCTAAAACAGCTGTCCGACCCAGAAGCCCCAATTCTCTGAAGTCTAACCGGAGTATAGTAAATTCTGTGTAAGAGCCTCGACTGTATTAAAATGTCTCGAGCACTAACAACTGAATCAAAGAAAGAAAGCTCCACCTCCATCCACTCCTCCTCTGACAAGTCAGGGATATCTCTCTTCCTCTCCAGGTACGCCCTATCAAAGGGACATTTTACAGAGGACAGCAACAAGGCATACGTCTGAGTAAGGGTCTTAGGAAGGTCTGGGGTGCCGAGCAGGTCCTCCAATCCGGAAAACCCCAAAGCTGGCGTGACAGATCCAAACTGAGCCGAGCAGGCATGTCGCAACTGGAGATAATGATAAAAAGCCTTCCTCGAGACCCCAAACCTCTCCTCTAGCTCAGAAAAGGAAACAAACCCACTGTCCACAGAATATATTTGGCCTAAAAATCGAACCCCTACCCCAGCCCACATCATCGCTCCCGGCAGGGACACCAGGTGAGGCAGCCATGGATTGTTCCATAACGGAGTTCTAGGGGAAACAGAAGAATCCGCAGTATCTTTTAGTAAGAACTGTGCCTTCTTCCAGGCATTCGCAATAGTTTTTAACGGTAATGGCGCCCGACACGAATATTTAAACCTGTATAAGAGGTTGGTAAGACTCTCATAGGAAGTCATGAGTGCTCCAGCCAGCGCCGTGGCCGCATTACTTAAGTCAATGTCAATCCACCAGTGAGCCAGCACCAGCTGCGAAGCCAAATAATATAAGTAAAGGTTGGGTGCCGCCATCTCTCCCACACTCCTTGGGGCCTGCAGAAGACTGAGACTAAACCGGGGTGTGCCCCCTTACCAGTAGAACCCACGTAGAATCCCATCCAGGTGGCAAAAAAATTGTTTGGGCAAAATAACCGGACAAATATGTAGGAGGTAAAGAAATTTAGGCAGATATATCATTTTAAAAAGGTTTATCCTACCATATAATGAGAGGGGGAGGTTCCTCCAAGTGTTTAGCTGCTTTTCAATAGAGGCCACCAAGGGACAGAGATTAAGTTCACGAAAGCGTAACAAATTAAGGGAAATCCGCACCCCAAGATACGTAAATTGAGACACAACCTGCAATGGAACAGGGAGCCGCTGGGAGCGATACTCTGCACATAGAGGAAACATAACCGACTTAGACCAATTAACCGACAACCCCGAGAATGCCCCAAAAGTGTCAATCAGCTGCAAGAGCGAAGCCAACGAATGACCATCATCCGCCAAGTACACCAAAGTATCATCTGCATATAGGGATATTTTCTCAACTAGTGAACCTCGAGGGATACCTATAATGGAAGAGGAATGCCTAATTGCCAGCGCCAGAGGCTCAATCGCAAGAGCAAACAACAAAGGGGTAAGCGGACACCCCTGGCGCGTACCTCGACCTAAAGAGAATGGTTTAGAGACATCCAGATTTGTTCTCACCCTAGCGACAGGCTGTTCATATAACAGGCGGACAAGAGCAATAAATCTGGGGCCAAAATTTAGACGGGAAAGCAGTATCCAGAGATATCTCCATTCAACCGAATCAAAGGCTTTATATGTATCTAGAGAGAGAACAAACCCAGGGGATGTATCGTATTGTGCAGCATCAATATTAAGAAACAACCTGTGCACATTAATATCCGTACCCTTCCCAGGCATAAAGCCTGTTTGGTCAGGATGAATGAGGGATAGTATAACTTTGTTTAATCTAGTAGCTAATATCTTGGCAAGTATCTTTGCATCTGAGTTAATCAGCGAGATGGGCCGATAGGAATCCGGAAGAGTCGGATCCTTCCCAGGCTTCAACAGCACCACAATTAGGGCCTCTCTCATAGATGCCGGCAGAACCCCCATTTCCAGAGCAGCAGAATAGACCTCCTTAAGCCTGGGCACCACAACCTCACAGCTGTCCTTATACCAATCAGCCCCCAGGCCATCAAGTCCGGGGGTCTTACCAGATGGCAACAACTGAATCGCATCAGTGATATCATCCTCTGTAAGCGGGCTATCCAGTTCCTTTGCCTGTGCATCAGTCAAACGCCACAGGGGGAGGTCATCTAAAAAACTTTCTATATCCTCCGGAGGCCCACTGCATCTGGAAATATATAATACAGCATAAAAATCACCAAACACTTTATTCAAATCTTTAGGGGCAGTACAGAGAGTTCCCTCAGAAGATTGAATAGATGGAACAGAGGCACATGGGCGTTCCGACCTAGCCAAGTACGCAAGAAGTTTACCATTTTTGTCACCAAACTCAAACACCCTTGCCTCCGTATGTAGCACCTGCTTTTTAGTTTGTTCGACCTGTATAAGGTATAGTTCCCTCTGGACCCCTGCCCACCGACTCTTCGCACCTGGACAAGGATCTGCAATATAGTCTCTCTCAGCTCTCTGACTCTCTTCTATCAGCGACCTCTCCTTTTCTCTGGACACTGCTCTACACCTTGCAACCCCTGCCATAAATGCACCCCTAAGAGTAGCTTTATATGCATCCCAGACTACCAAAGGGTCTGGAAATGAGGAATTATGATCCCAATATGAGTCATGAGAGGCCGCCACCTCTGACCGAACCTCAGGAGAGGACAGCCAGGCCGGATGTAGTCTCCATATTTTGGAGTCAGCTGGGGGACCAACCGTAAATGACAAAATGAGAGCTGAGTGATCTGAGATTCCTCGTGGAGTGATATCTATAGCAATTACTGTGGACAACAGGTCCTGTGACACCAGAGCAAGGTCAATTCTAGAAAATGTTTTATGTGCAGAGGAGTAATAGGAGTATTTTTTTTCTAGCGGGTATTTCCAGCGCCAAACATCTGTCAAATGAAGCATTGAGGACCAGGAGTTGAGGTGAACAGAAGACTGATCCGAACCACCATCCATTGAGACGTCAGGGACTGCATTGAAGTCACCCATACACAACACTGGGCCAGCAGGGAACTCTGAGAGTTTCTGGGCTATCAAGTCCAATAGTGCGGGATCCAGGGGCGGGGGAACATACATATTTACTATAGTAAAACGAGTGTTTCTTCAGGAAATTGAACACAAGAGACCGTTTACATTTTGAATTAAGCCCACGGACATTCCAGCTCAAGACCTTAATTACAGCCATGGTACGCCTGAAGAGCAGAAAACAGCAGGAGACCCATAGCCAACATATGATGGGAATGGAGAGGAGAAGAATACACAGACATTCACACACACAAACATTACATACCACATATATCCGTACATTGAAATACAGTAAAACAGACCCCAACAGTCCCTGTCAAGCACCAGACTTCTAGTGCAGACCTGTACCCACTAACTGAACTACAACTGAGAACACTGGTCCCTGACTAAGCTAACAGCTACAATAGCAGCACAGCCCTGAGACCTGACCCCACTAAGAGGGGAAAAGGAGCAGAAGAAATGCAATTTAAACAGTGAAAGACAAGTGACAAAATGGTTAAGCAGTACATCACAGTCAGATCACATCATCTCTCCTAAGTAACAGTGCAAGTATAACAGGTAATCAGCAACCAAATCAGTGCAGTAAATACTTTTCAAGGAGAGAGAGAGAGAAAACTCAACAAATTAAACATCAGGGGGTTACCCCAGCAGGAGAACGCAGCAATCAGGGGGGGGGGAGTTCCCTCCTGGGGCTCGGGGAGCGGCAACCACCCAGTCCAAGGCTTCATTGGGGGAGAGAAAAAATCTCGCAGTCGGCCCATCAACCACCCGCAGTTTAGCATGGTATAACATCGCATACTTGTACCCCTTTTCTTGGAGCTTCTTCCTGACCTCTGTAAAGCACACGCTGCTTCCGAATCGTGACCGAAATGTCAGGATAAATGGAGATCCGCTGAGAGCCATGCAAAATAGAGCCTTTACGTCTTGCCGCCTGAAGAATAGCATCTCTATCCCTGAAATGCAGCATTCGCGCCAGCATAGGCCGAGGGGGGCCTCCCGGCGGCCCGGGCCTAGCAGGGACCCGATGAGCCCGTTCAATTGTGAAAAATGCTGAAAACACAGTGTCCTCAAAGGTTTCCTTCAGCCACTTTTCCAGGAAAGAAGCAGCATCTGCACCCTCTGACTTTTCCGGCAGCCCCACTATGCGAATGTTGTTCCGGCGTAATCTGTTCTCAAAATCATCAGCCCGTTCGACCGAAGTCTCCACCTGTCTCCTCAAATCAGCGATCTGAGCTGGAATAGGGTGTAAAATATCCTCCACCTCCGATATCCTGCGCTCTGTTTCTGCAGTACGTTCCCACACTTTTTGCACATCATGCCTCAGGATAACAAAGTCTTGATGCAGTTCATCAATCTTAGTAACCAGCAAGGATTGACAGGAGGTAATTGCAGACATTAACTCAGCAAATTTCGTATCCACATGAGAGGAAGAAACAGGCAGGTCCTGTGGCGAAATTGGTCTTGGAGGACTCAGCAAGACCTCAAACAGGGTTAAAGATGGGTCCGGAGAAGCAGGGGGATGTTCAGGCCTAGTAAATTGCTCCAGCCTCTTTACTGCATTAGCCCTGATTTTGGCCAGGGTCGAGCCAGAGGCTCCATCCTCCATCTCATTTAAGGATTCCTCATATTATGGGGGAATATAGCTGCCCTGTGTGGACCGCGTTTTCCCCTTCTTCCCAGCCTTACTGCTTCCCATGATACAAACGGAGGGATGCAGGGTATGTAGGAACTGGCAGGGTGTCTCATGCACCAAACGGAGCAAGTCCACAAGCTAAGGGTGCGAGGTATCCCAGGGACCCAGTACTAGGCCGAATGCAGGGTGAGTAGTGAGCCTGCACAGCTAGCTCAGTCCAGTGAAATACCTGGGAAGCGCTCCATGGACGGATCCTCCTGCCTGCAACGGGACAGCCACTACACACTGCTGCACAGCTCTGCCTCTCAGCCGATCCACAGTCCAGCCGCCAGCAATCAGCAACACCAGCCTCCAGCAGCAGCGACCAACACAGAGCTAGACTCCAGCAAACAGCCCTTCACTTCCGCCCGCCTCGTGCTCAACCGGAAGTGCCGCCGGCTGACCAGCTTCTCTCTCCAGGAGGGCCCCATGACACAAGACCCCAAAACTACCGACAGGTAAGGATACAGGGGTGACAGATGCACTTTTCCTGACCGTTTGGGCAACTTAGGATGCAGGATGGCAAGGATATCAGCAGGATAAGGAGTCAGGGAGCTCAGGAGCAATGTGAAGCACGTCTACTCAGGCAGACATCCGGCCACGCCCCCCAGGTCTACTTTATGTTTGCATCGTTTTTTGAACATTCTTTTCTTTTTCTAGGACGTTACAAGGCTTAGGACTTTAGCAGCGATTTCTCATATTTTCAAGAAAATTTCAAAAGGCTATTTTTTCAGAGACCAGTTCAGTTCTGAAATAGCTTTGAGGGCCTTATATATTAGAAAGTCCCCATAATCACCCCATTTTGAAAACTGTACCTCCCAAAGTATTCAAAACAGCATTCAGAAAGTGTTTTAACCCTTTAGGAGTTTCACAGGAATTAAAGCAAAGTAGAGGTGAAATTTACAAATGTAATTTTTTTTTGCCAAAAATAATTTGTAAGACATTTTTTACTGTACCACAGAGGGTTTTAACCGAGAAATGCAACTCAATATTTATTGCCCAGATTCTGCAGTTTTTAGAAATATCCCACATGTGGGCCAAGTGTCCTAATGGACCGAAACACAGGCCTTAGAAACAAAGGAGCACCTAGTGGATTTGGGGCCTCCTTTTTTTTATTTTTAGAATATATTTTAGGCACCATGTCCGGTTTGAAGAGGTCTTGTGGGGCCAAAACAGTAAAGACCCCAAAAAGTGACCCCATTTTGGAAACTACACCCCTCAAGGAATTTATCTAGGGGTATAGTTACAATTTTTAACCCACAGTTTTTTTGCTAAATTTATTTGAATTAGTATGTGAAGATGAAAATCTAAATTTTTTTCTGAAAAAAAACTTTTTTTATTTTTACAAGGAATAAAAGAGAAAAAACAACCCAAGATATGTAAAGCAATTACTCCCGATTATAGTAATACCCCATATGTAGTAATAAACTGCTGTTTGGACCCACAGCAGGGCTCAGAAGGGAAGGAGTACCATTTGGATTTGGGATTTCTGATTTTGCTGGAATAGTTTTCAGTGCCGTGTCGCGTTTGCAATGCACTGGAGGGACCAAAATAGTGGAAACTCCCCAATAGTGACCCTATTTGGGTAACTACACCACTTAAGGAATCTATCTAGGGGTATAGTGAGGATTTAGACCCCACAGGTCTTTAGCAGAATTTATTAGAACTAGGCCGTGAGAATGAATATCAACATTATTTCCACTAATATGTTGAATTTTTTCAATTTCACAAAGGATAAAGGAGAAAAAGCACCCCAACATTTGTAAAGCAATTTCTCCCGAGTACAGCTATAACCCACATGTGGTCATAAATGTTTTTCCATTAGAAAGTAATTAACCCTTTTTTGCGCTTTCGTTTTTCCCTTCCCACATTGCAAGGGCCATAACTTTTTTCTTTTTCCGTCAATAGAGCAGTGTGAGGGTTTATTTTTTGCGGGACGAGCTGTAGTTTTTATTGGTACCATTTTTTGGTACATACAACTTTTTGAGCACTTTTATTCAAATTTTTTGTTAGAACTAAGGTGACCAAAAAAACGCGATTTTGCCGTTTTAAATTCTTTCTTTTTGATGGTGTTCACCGTGCGAGTTAAATAATGGTATATTGTCATAGTTTGGACTTTTACAGACACAGCGATACCAATTTTGTGTATTTTTTTTACATTACTTTAGAGAAAAAATTAGAAAAGTAATTTTTTTGGACTTTAAATATTTATTTCATTTTTTTCACTAATAATAACTATTTACTTTTGTTTTTACACATTTTATTAGTCCCCCTCGGGGACTTGAACCAGCAATCAGTAGATAGCTGGTACAATACACTGCAATATTAATGTATTGCAGTATATTGTCATTTTTACAGGCTCCTGTAACAGCGCGACCGCTGCTCCTGTCCGTTAGTCCTGGGTGTCAGCTGTAATACACAGCTGACACCCGCAGCGTATTGCGTGGGCTCAGAGCATACATCACCCCCCAAACTACGACATTAGTAAATCAGTCCACAAGCAATAGACAATCCACAATCCAGAGAAGGTGTATGCAGTTGTTATGATCCTTGTAGTCCCACGGAGCTCTACACCGTGTCCTGATGCTTAGGCTCCAGGCAGGATAAATCCTATGACTCCAATAAAGAAAAGGAGAAATAGTGCAACACCCTCTGTTTTTGTTTTTTTTTGCAATACGCAAGATTTATTCCATACTTACAGGAAAATAGAAGAATAAGAACATTGGTGATTCAAATAAAATCAATAGCAGCACGTCAAACAAACTCGCCCGACCCTGGGTTTCGCCCTTCCGGCTTCCTCTGGGGCATGATATGTCGTGGTGCGCGAAGGGGTTAATGTGCAGCGGATGGTGCAGAGTGAAAATTAAAATTTTCCACTGATATGACATTTTAGTGCACTATATGTTGTGCCCAGTTTGTGCCACTGAAGACAAATACCTCATAAAATATTAACCGGGTTCTACCGGGTATGGCGATGCCATATCAGTGCTGTTTGGGCACGCTGCAGGGCTGAGAAGAGAGGGAGCAGCATTTGGCTTTTGGAGCGCAGATTTAGCTTGGTAGTAGTTCTGTTTGGCGTTTTGCTGGTATTTCAGTTTATAATCTGAGGGCATATGTAATCTGTGCGGAGAACATCAGGGGCATAATAAGAGGGTATAATAATGGGGTAAATAAATAATAATCCGCAGATATGTGGCCAGTGTCGCACTCATAAATGGTGCCCAATCTTATCCGCTTTTGGAACACTGCACATTTTGCATCCCCATATTCTGAGAGCCAGAACTTCTTTATTTTTTCTCCTCCGGAGCTGTGTGAGGGCTTATTTGTTGTGGGACAATCTGTAGTTTTCATTGTACCATTTTGGGGTACATGTGATTTTTTTAATCACTTTTTACTCCATTTTTTGGCAAGCTAGGTGACAAAAAAACCTAAATTCTGACAATGTTTTTTATTATTTTTTTTATGGTGTTTACCCTGGTCTATAAAGGACCATTTTACTTTATTCTGCGGGTCGGTACAATTACGGCGATACCATATGTATATAGTTTTTTTTAAGTTTTGTGGCGTTTGCGCAATAAAATCACTTATTTTATAAAATAAATTATTTTTTGTGTCACCATATTCTGAGAGCCATAACTTTTGTATTTTTCAGTCAAAAAAGCTGTGTAAGGGCTTGTTTTTTGCGGGACAGGTTGTAGTTTTTATTGGTACTATTTTGGCGTACATGCGACTTTCTGATCACTTTTTATTGTATATTTTGGGAGGAGTGGAGACCAAAAAATAGTGATTCTAGCATTGTTTTTTTACTTATTATTTTTTCGCCGTTTACCGTGCGGGAAAAATAATATTATAGTTGGGGTCATTACGAACGCGGCGATACCAAATATGTGTACTTTTTTAACGTGTTCATTTTTTTCCTATAATAAAAGGTTTATCATAGGAAAAAAAACATTTTTTGTTTATGTAACTTCTAACTTTTATCTTTACACTTTTTTGAAAACATTTTTATTATCTTTTTTTTACTTGTCCCACTAGGGGACATTTAGATTTGCAGCTCTGATCGCTGCTAGAACACATTACACTACCTACATAGTGTAATGTGTTCTAACTGTCATTGTGACGTGACAGTCATTCCGATAGGAAGCCTATGCGCCTCCGGGTGGTCCACATAGGCTTCCATACATCGCAGCCCGGAGGCCATTGTCTGGCCTCCGGTTGCCGTGACAAGGATCGCCAGCCCCTGCAAATGCATGTGGGGGGCTGCTCTAAACCTCTTCAATGGGGCGATTGAAATCAACAGCCGCATCGAAGGGGTTAATTGCCGATTTTAGCGGCGATTGGCCGCTGATCGGTAACACGGAGAGCAGGGCAGACCACTGCTGCGGTGTAGTGCCGCGCGGCGGTTAATTGTTGAAGCGCGGACGTAACTGCACACCCAGGTGCGCAAAGTTACTGCTCATCTGGACGTGCATTCATACCAAGGTGCGGGAAGGGGTTAAGGACAGTACAGAAGTGTAATGATAGGGGTAGGGAAACAGACAAGTGAGCCCTAATCTACCCGCCACTCAGTCCCTGCCTACTTGCAACGACCCGCCCTAGGCGACGGGCTACAACTGGGCGACGGTCCCTACACTCAATAAGTGAACGACAGACAAACAGACAAGGGAACACAGAACCTAAGGGAAACGGGGCAGTTGTCCATGGCAACACCGTGAGCAACAAGAGTAGTAAACGAGCCGAGTCAAACCAGGAGAGTACGAGGTGCCAAACGCAGAGCAGGAGAGTAGTGAACAAGCCGAGTCAAACCAGGAGAGCACGAGGTACCAAACGCAGAGCAGGAGAGTAGTCAACAAGCCAGGGTCAATACGAAGCAGGGACAAATAGTACAAGAAGCTGCAGCAGGGCCAGGAAACCAACAGAGAAGATTAACAAGCAAGGAGGAACAGGAAAGGCAGGTATAAATAGACAGAGGGCGGGAGCTAGCTCCGTCTGGCCAGGCTGCGATAGGCTCTCCCACTCCTAAGCCTGCCATCCTGAGTGGTGGAAGATGGAGTCAGTCTCACAGACCTAGAAGCAGGTGCAGACTGATTACCTATGGGCGTAGATAAAGAAGCTGTGCCTGGCAGATCCTTTACAAGAAGTACTTAAAATAATGGATAATTTAAAATGTATGTAATGTCGGGGTAGGGAGATAGACAGGTGAGCCCTAATCTACCCGCCCCTCAGTCCCTGCCTACTTGCACGGCACGTCCTAGGCGACGGCGTACAATTGGGTGCCTACGCTTAATAAGTGCACGACAGACAGCAAAAGACAAGGGTACACAGAAGCAAGGGAAGTGGGCAGTTGCCCACGGCAACACCGTTAGCAACCGGAGTGGTGAACGAGCCAAGTCAAACCAGGAGAGTACGTGGTAGCAAAAGCAGAGCAGGAGAATAGTAGTCAATCAAGCCAGTGTCATATGAAGCAGCGGTCAATGGTAAAATATCAGGAACAGCAGAGCCAGGAAACAAGAGAATCACAAGCAAAGGACAAGCAGCAAATTAAGTTATACATAGACCAAGGGCGGGAGCTAGAACCATCTGGCCAGGCTGTGATAGGTTCTCCCACTCCTCAGCCTACCAGCCTGAGTGGTAGCAGATCGAGTCACTCTAACAGACCTAGGAAAAGATGCAGGCTGATTAACAACGAGCATCGACATAGACGCTGTGTCAGGCAAATCCTTTACGGTACCCCCCTTTTATGAGGGGCCACTGGACTCTTCCTAGGTGGGCCTGGCTTGTTGGGGAACTGAAGATGGAACTTCCTGAGCAATAACCCGGCGTGAACATCCCGGGCGGGTACCCAAGTCCTCTCCTCAGGCCCGTATCCTCTCCAATGGACCAGGTACTGGAGGGAGCCTTCGACCATCCTGCTGTCCACAATCTTGGCCAATTGGTTGAATTCTACCCCTTCAGGAGTGAGAACAGGTACCGGAGGTTTCCTCGAGGTAGCCAAGGACGGGGAGCAGCTTTTCAGGAGTGAGGCATGGAACACGTTGTGTATCTGAAAGGACGGGGGTAACTCCAACCGGAAGGAGACAGGGTTAAGGACCTCAATGATCTTATACGGCCCTATATACCGGGGAGCAAAATTTTTGGACGGAACCTTAAGGCGCAAATTTTTTTAAGTCAGCCACACCAGATCCCCGACCACAAACAGAGGGTTAGTAGAAAGTCTCTTATCTGCCTGAGTCTTTTGGGCACTCTGGGAAGCCTCAAGGTTCTTCTGAACCTGGGCCCAGACCGTGCACAGTTCCCGATGAACGACATCTACCTCGGGATTGTTGGGACCACCAGGTGAAACGGAGGAGAACCGTAGATTAAACCCAAAATTACAGAAGAAGGGGGAGACCCCCGACGAGTTACTGACCCGGTTATTAAGGGAAAATTTGGCGAGGGGAATGAAGGAGACCCAATCATCCTGACAGTCAGAGATAAAACACCTTAAATATTGTTCTAGAGACTGATTAGTCCACTCAGTTTGGCCATTAGTTTCAGGATGGAAGGCCGAGGAGAAGGACAGATAAATCTCCAACTTCTTACAGAAGGCTCTCCAAAACAATGAAACAAATTGTACCCCTCCGTCAGAAACAATATTGACAGGAACCCCATGGAGACGCAGGATGTGTTTGACAAACAAGGTAGCTAACGTCTTGGCATTGGGTAGTTTCTTGAGGGGTACAAAGTGGGACATCTTGCTGAAGCGGTCTACTACAACCCAAACCACCGACTTGACTTGGGAAGGAGGCAGATCGGTGATAAAATCCATGGAGATATGGGTCCAAGGTCTCTGGGGAATGGGCAAAGAACATAGTAAGCCCACTGGTCGGGACCTGGGAGTCTTGGACTTAGCACAAATTTCACAATCGGCGACGTAGGCCTTAACGTCTTTAAGCAACCCAGGCCACCAATAGGTTCTAGAAATGAGGTGTGAAATGAGGTGTGATCTATATAGGCTATGCACACTCGACCCTTTCTCTGGCAGTTTTAGTTCTACTTTGATACTCTGGTCCTGGTTGTTTCTATTTATTCTATCTATGCAATGCGCAAACTAACTATGGGTACAAATTCTTCACTTCTGAGTAATGTTGAAATATAATGGCTATCTGAGTTGATTCTCTTTTGCTGTAAATTTCCATTAATTTTGTCTGTCATCATTAGTCTATAGTTACGCATGCATTATATTACTTAGACTGCGTTACCTGCGATCTATACTGAACAGTGATTCTTTGCCGGGGAATTTGCGTCGTGGTGGGCTTAATATCCCAAACCTTCAATGCCCTTGAAGCCACCACACTGCTTTTCGTTCTTTTATTCGGATCCGTCTTTGAATTTTATGTAATAATATTTTGTATTGTATGTCCTAATAAAATGTTGCTAATTTTTTATTATATTTGTGGCGTAATAACTTCTCTTTCTCTAAGAGGATGTGATCATACCTGGGGGCAAAACACAAGCAGGATCCTCCTCAGGAGGAGGGCTGGTCATGAAGCTACGCGACAGTGCATCAGCTTTAATATTTTTAATCGCTAAGAATTCTCGTTTGCCAACGTCATAGTTACTCTCAGTGGGGGAGAACTTCCTGGAGAAGTAGGCACAGGGACGGAGATGGGTGAGAGACCTAGTACCCTGGGACAAGACAACACCCACTCCCACCTCGGAGGCGTCTACCTCCACGATGAATGGCTCCATTTGGTTAGGCTGAATCAGCACTGGGGCAGAGACAAAGCACCTCTTAAGGACCTCAAAAGCCTGGACCGCCTCCGGAGGCCAGTGGAGGAGATCAGCACCTTTGCGATTAAGGTCCGTAAGAGGCTTAGCGATGACCGAGAAGTTAGCAATAAATCTCTGTAATAATTAGCGAACCACAGGGAGCACTGTAAAGCCTTCAGGGAGGCAGGTTGGACCCATTCCGCCACAGCCTGAACCTTGGCAGGGTCCATGCAGAATTCGTTAGGAGTAAGGATTTGACCCAAAAATGGTATCTCCTGCACCCCAAACACACAGTTTTCGGTTTTAGCAAAGAGTTTGTTTTCCCTAAGGGCCAGGAGCACCTTCCTGACATGCTCAATATGGGAGGACCAGTCCTTGGAAAACACAAGTATATAATCAAGGTACACTACAAGAAATACCCCCAGGTAGTCTCTTAAAATCTCATTTATGAAATTCTGGAAGACCGCGGGAGCATTACACAACTCAAAGGGCATGACAAGGTATTCGAAATGACCTTCGGGCGTGTTAAACGCAGTCTTCCACTCATCCCCTTCTCTGATTCGGATAAGGTTATAAGCCCCCCGAAGATCAAACTTAGAGAACCATTGGGCCCCCTGAACCTGATTGAAGAGATCAGGAATCAAAGGAAGGGGATATTGGTTCCTTACCGTGACCTTATTCAAGTTTCGGTAATCGATGCACGGCCTAAGACCACCATCCTTCTTCCCTACGAAGAAGAAGCCAGCACCTATGGGAGAAGTAGAGAGGCGAATGTAACCCTTGGACAGGCTTTCCTGGATATATTCTCTCATGGCCTCACGTTCAGAACAAGAGAGCTTAAATATCCTACCTTTCGGGAGCTTAGCTCCTGGTACCAAATCGATTGTGAAATCGTACTCTCTATGAGGAGGTAAACTCTTCGGAGGCCTCTTTAGAAAAAACATCAGCGAAGTCCTGAATAAACTCAGGTAGAGTGTTCACCTCCTCAGCGAGAGAAACCAAATTAATAGAAAAACAGGAAGTCATGCATTCATTACCCCATTTAGTAAGATCCCCAGTATTCCAGTTAAACGTGGGATTATGCATCTGCAACCAGGGAAGGCCTAAAACCAAATCGGACGATAATCACTGCATCACCAACACAGAACACTGCTCCAAATGCATGGAGCCAACAATGAGTTCAAATACAGGGGTATGCTGCGTAAAATAACCATTAGCAAGTGGAGTGGAGTCGATACCCACTACCGGGACAGGTTTAGGCAAATCAATCAATGGCATAGCTAGAGACATAGCAAATTCCACAGACATAATATTAGAAGAAGACCCTGAATCCACGAAGGCACTGCCGGTGACAGACCTACCATCAAAAGAGACCTGAAAGGGAAGCAAGATTTTATTAGGCTTCATATTTACGGGAAATACCTGTGCGCCCAAGCGACCTCCCCGATGGTCAATTAGGCGCGGAAGTTTTCCGGCTGCTTATTCTTATGCCTAGGACAGTTGTTGACTTGATGCTTGTCATCCCCACAGTAGAAGCAGAGACCATTCTTCCTGCGGAACTCTCTACGTTGTTGGGGAGACACGGAGGCCCCGAGTTGCATTGGTTCATCCGAGTTTTCCGTGGAAGGACGAAGCAACGGAACCTCTGGAGCCAGAGAAGAAGGCACGAGTCTTCGTTCCCTGAGACGTCGGTCAAGACGTACCACTAAAGCCATAACCTGATCTAGAGAGTCTGAAGAGGGATAACTAACAGGTCTTTCAGGGCGTTTGACAGACCCAATCTAAACTGACACCTCAAGGCAGGGTCATTCCACCGAGAAGCTACACACCACTTCCTCAAGTCAGAACAGTACTCCTCAACGGGTCTCTTACCCTGACGTAGGGTCACCAGCTGACTCTCGGCAAAGGCAGTCTTGTCAGTCTCGTCATAGATGAGCCCCGAGAGCAGAAAAAAAAAGGTCAACAGAAGAAAGTTCAGGGGTGTCAGGAGCCAAGGAGAAGGCCCATTCCTTGGGGCCGTCCTGGAGCCGGGACATAACTATAGCCACTCGCTGGCTCTCAGAACCAGAGGAGTGGGGCCTTAAACGGAAATAGAGCCTACAAAGGAGAAAAAAGTCTTCCGGTTCCCTGAGAACCGGTCAGGAAACTTGAGGTGGGGTTCAAGAGGTGAGGTGGGGGGCACTGCCTGGGTAGCATCACACTGGTTGCACCTTTGAGCCAGGTCTTGGACCTGTAGGGAGAGACCCTGCATTTGCTGAGCCAGGGTCTCAACGGGGTCCATAGTGTGTCAGGGACCAGGGTAGAAAAGGTATTTGGGCCTTGGATTATGTAATGTCGGGGTAGGGAGACAGACAGGTGAGCCCTAATCTACCCACCACTCAGTCCCTGCCTACTTGCACGGCCCGTCCTAGGCGACGGCGTACAACTGGGCGACGGTCCCTACACTTAATAAGTACACGACAGACAACCAAAGACAAGGGTACACAGAAGCAAGGGAAGTGGGCAGTTGCCCACGGCAACACCGTGAGCAACAGGAGTGGTGAACGAGCCAAGTCAAACCAGAAGAGTACGTGGTAGCAAAAGCAGAGCAGGAGAATAGTAGTCAATCAAGCTGGGGTCATATGAAGCAGCGGTCAATGGAAAAATATCAGGAACAGCAGAGCCAGGAAACAAGAGAATCACAGGCAAAGGACAAGCAGCAAATGAAGGTATACATAGACCAAGGGGCGGGAGCTAGAACCGTCTGGCCAGGCTGTGATAGGTTCTCCCACTCCTCAGCCTACCAGCCTGAGTGGTAGCAGAACGAGTCACTCTAAGGGTATGTTCACACAACCTATTTTCAGACGTAAACGAGGCGTATTATGCCTCGTTTTACGTCTGAAAATAGGGCTACAATACGTCGGCAAACATCTGCCCATTCATTTGAATGGGTTTGCCGACGTACTGTGCAGACGACCTGTTATTTACGCGTCGTCGTTTGACAGCTGTCAAACGACGACGCGTAAAAATACAGCCTCGTCAAAAGAAGTGCAGGACACTTCTTTGGACGTTTTTGGAGCTGTTTTCTCATAGACTCCAATGAAAACAGCTCCAAAAACGGACGTAAAAAACGCCGATTAACCACGGGCGTCGACACAGAAGCTGTGTCAGGAAAATCCTTTACAATGTAACAATAACTTCAGCTGGGTAACTTGTGACATCACAGCCTTGTATTCCTCGATTCCTCACGACAAAGCTATTCTATCTCTCAGCAATCAATTAAATCAATATACTAGCTACAAAGAGGAACTCAAGGAATACATTGTTGATGTCACAAGTTACCTTTTAACCCGTTAGTGACCGGCCCATAGTCTTTTTACGTCGGTCACTAACGGGCCTTATTCCGATGCCATAGATTTTTTACGTCGCGGCATCGGAATAAGTAAACAGAGCAGGGAGCTGTCAAATCTCCCTGCTCTCAGCTGCCAGAGGCAGCTGAGGGCTGGGAGCGTCCCTGCTCTGCCGGGTGAGATCGATATTAGTATCGATCTCACCCGTTTAACCCCTCAGATGCGGTGCTCAATAGCGAGCACCGCATCTGAGTGGTTTTGGAGAGAGGGAGGGAGCTCCCTCTCATCCCACCGACACCCGGCGATAAGATCGCCGAGTGTCTGTGTCTGCCTTGGCAGCCGGGGGTCTAATAAAGGCCCCCAGGTCTGCCTGTAATGAATGCCTGCTAGATCATGCCGCAGGCATGACCTAGCAGATGCCTGTCCGTTTTAAACGGACAGGCAGTAATACACTGCAATACAAAAGTATTGCAGTGTATTATAACAGCGATCGGAGGATCGCATAGTGAAGTCCCCTAGTGGGACTAGTAAAAAAGTTTTAAAAAAAAGTTTAATAAAGTTAATAAAAAAAAAATTGAAAAAAAAATTAAAACCCCACTTTTTCCCCTTACAAACTGCTTTACTACTAAAAAACCAAAATAAAGTTAACCCCTTAAGGACGCAGCCTAGTTTTGGCCTTAAGGCTCAGAGCCCATTTTTCAAATCTGACATATTTCACTTTATGTGGTAATAACGTCGGAATGCTTAAACCTACCCAAGCGATTCTGAGATTGTTTTCTCGTGACACATTGGGCTTCATGTTCGTGGTAAAATTTGGTCGATATATTCAGTGTTTATTGGTGAAAAATTGCAAAATTTAGAGAAAATGTTGAAAAAATTGCATTTTTCAGAATTGAAATGCATCTGCTTGTAAAACAGACGGTTATACTACCCAAAATAGTTACTAGTTCACATTTCCCATATGTCTACTTTTGATTGGCATCGTTTTTTGAACATTATTTTATTTTTCTTGGACATTACAAGGCTTAGAACATAAACAGCAATTTCTCATATTTTTAAGAAAATTTATAAAGCCTTTTTTTTAAGGTACCTCTTGAGTTCTGAAGTGGCTTTGTGGGGCCTATGTATTATAAACCCTGATAAAACACCCCATTATAAAAACTAGACCCCTCAAAGTATTCAAAACAGCATTTATAAAGTTTTTTAATCCTTCAGGCATTTCACAGGAATTAAACCAAAGTGGAGGTGAAATTTTCAAATTTCATTTTTCTTGCTGAATTTCAATTTTATTCATTTTTTTTTCTGTAACACAGAAGGATTTACCAGAGAAACACTACTAAATATGTATTGCCCAGATTCTGCAGTTTTTAGAAATGTCCCACATGTGGCCCTACTGCGCTCGTGGACTAAAACACAAACCCTAGAAGCAAAGAAGCACCTAGTGCATTTTGAGGCCTCTTTTTTATTAGAATATATTTTAGGCAGCATGCCAGGTTTGAAGAGGTGTTGAGGTGCCAAAACAGTAGGAATCCCCCAATAGTGACCCCATTTTGGAAACGACACCCCTCAAGGAATTCATTTATGGTTGTTGTTACAATTTTGACCGCACAGTTTTTCACAGCACGTATTTGAATTGGGCTGTGAAATGAAAAAAAGGTCATTTTTTCCAATAAAATGTCATTTGTGATCAAAATTTCTTATTTTCACAGGGAACAATATACCCCATTTTGTTGCCCAATTTGTCCTTAGTGTGGCAATACCCCATTTGTGGTGATAAACTGCCGTTTGGGCCCATGGGAGGGCTCAGAAGGGAAGGAGCGCTATATGTTTGTTGGAGTCCAGATTTTGCTGGATTGGTTTTCGGGTGCCATGTCGCATTTGCAGAGCCTCAGAGGTATCAAAGCAATGGAAACCCACCAAAAGTGACCCCATTTTGGAAACGACACCCCTCAAGGAATTCATTTATGGTTGTTGTTAGCATTTTGACCACACAGTTTTTTCACAGCACCTATTTCAATTGGGCTGTGACATTAAAAAAATGACATTTTTTCCAATAAGATGTAATTGTTTATCAAAATTTCTTATTTTCACAGGGAACAAAATACTCAATTTTGTTGCCCAATTTCTCCTGAGTGCAGCAATACCCCATTTGTGGCAATAAACTGCCGTTTGGGCCCATGGGAGGCCTCAGAAGGGAAGGAGCGCTGTGTGTTCTTTAGAGTGCAGATTTTGCTGGATTGGTTTTCGGGTGCCATGTCGCATTTGCAGAGCCCCAGAGGTATCAAAGCAATGGAAACCCACCAGAAGTGACCCCATTTTGGAAACTACACCCCTCAAGGAATTCATTTATGGGTAATGTGACCATTTAGACGCCATAGTTTCTTCACAGAACTTATTTGAATTGGGCTGGGAATTAAAAAAATATATATTTTTTCCAATAATATGTCATTTTAGCTCAAAAATTCTTATTTTCACAAGAAATAAAATACTCCATTTTGTTGCCCAATTTGTCCTGAGTGCAGCAATACCCCATTTGTGGTGATAAACTGCCGTTTGGGCCCATGGGAGGGCTCAGAAGGAAAGGAGCGCTGTGTGTTCTTTGGAGTCCAGATTTTGCTGGATTGGTTTTCGGGTGCCATGTCGCATTTGCAGAGCCCCAGAGGTATCAAAGCAATAGAAACCAACCACAAATGACCCCATTTCTGAAACTACACCCCTCAAGGAATTAATTTATGGGTGTTGTGACCATTTTTACCCCATAGTTTTTTCACAGAACTTATTTGAATTGGGCTGGGAATGAAAACAAAATTATTTTTTTCAAATAATATGTAGTTTTGGCTGAAAATTTCTTATTTTCACAAGAAACAAAATACCACATTCTGTTGCGCAATTTGTTCTGAGTGCCGCAATACCCCATTTGTTGTGATAAACTGCCGTTTGGGCCCATGGGAGGGCTCAGAAGGAAAGGACCACCATTTGGCCTACTGAGGATTTTCTAGTGCGAAGTCATGTATGCAGAAGCCCCTGAGGTACCAGTACAGTTGAAACCCGCAAGAAGTGACCCCGTTTTAATAACTACACCCTTAAGGCATTCATCTATGGGTGTAGTGAGCATTTTGACCAGAGACCTACACCCCATAAACTGTAATGTGGGTTCTCCCGGGTATGGTAATACCCTACATGTGGCTGTTATCAGCTGCCTGGACACACAGCAGGGCTCAGAGGGGAAAGACGAGGGGGGATAAGCTGTGCGGAGTGCATCAGGGTAAGTAAAATTGGGGTAAATTATAAACCAAGGGATGTATGATAAATTTTAAAACTGACTTTCATACAGAGCTCTGGTTATTCGGGACACGTGTCACATTGATATATTGTGTCATCCCTTATCGCCCTCTTATAGCAGACTTTGCACCTCTTTTGACTTTTTCCCTTCTTGCCAGTTTGGGGAACTTCTCCTGGAAAGTGTTGCCGCCTTGGTACGATGCGTGTGGCCCCGCTTCCAGAAGTACTGGGTGCCCCCCTTCTTGGTCCCTAAAGATTAGGTTCTTGATAATCACCTCTTGAAATTCCAGGAAAGTTCCCGTCTGGCCTGCACATCGACGTAGCACGTACGCATTGTACAATGCCATCTGTGTGATATGCAGGGCCGCCATCAGGGGGGGACTGGGGGTACTGCAGTGAGGGGCCCGGGCATAAATTAAAAAAAAAGGGGCCCGCACTCTGCCGCTGGAATTAATATACTCACGGCAGTGTGACTCTTACGATTTCATTTCGGTGAAAGGAACAGGTCCCATCACGAAGCAGGGGCCCGTTCATTACATCAGAATAAAACCGTAAGGGCCCGCTGGAGAGTGACATGTGCCTGCCCCTCCTCCTCCGCAACAGTGTGACAGCGTGTGGGGAGGAGACAAGGGGTGGAGACATCACAGCAGCGGGAGTTATGAGCTCAGCCTCGGAGGATACGTCCAGCAGCAGCAGCAGTCGTCGCCTTCTTCTTCAGACACAGTGAGTACTAACTTATGTCTGTGTCCGGCTGCTGCTGCCCGGAGCCTCCTGAAAAAATCTCCTCCTGCCCCCATAGAAAGTAAATATCTTACCCACCTCTGTATTATGTTAACACCGCAGCATAGGATTGTATCAGCTCTACGGCTCTTATCTCCCGTCCTGTGTAACATGTGGCAATAAACCTGTCTTCTCCCTCTGTTTACACAGGACAGGAGAAAAGAGCCGTCGTGGAGCTGAGTGATACAATCCTATGCTGCAGTGTGAACTAATACAGATGTGGGGAAGATTTTTGCTTTCTATGGGGATGGGGTAGAGTTAGATGATAATGGGGGCAGGGAGATGATAATGGGGGCAGGGAGATGATAATGGGGGCAGGGAGATGATAATGGGGGCAGGGAGATGATAATGGGGGCAGGGAGATGATAATGGGGGCAGGGAGATGATAATGGGGGCAGGGAGATGATAATGGGGGCAAGGAGATGATAATGAGGCAGGGAGATGATAATGAGGCAGGGAGATGATAATGGGGGCAGGGAGATGATAATGGGGGCAGGGAGATGATAATGGGGCAGGGAGATGATAATGGGGGCAGGGAGATGATAATGGGGCAGATAGATGATAATGAGGCAGGGAGATGATAATGGGGGCAGGGAGATGATAATGAGGCAGGGAGATGATAATGAGGCAGGGAGATGATAATGGGGGCAGGGAGATGATAATGGGGGCAGGGAGATGATAATGGGGGCAGGGAGATGATAATGGGGGCAGATAGATGATAATGGGGGCAGATAGATGATAATGGGGGCAGGGAGATGATAATGGGGGCAGGGAGATGATAATGGGGGCAGGGAGATGATAATGGGGCAGGGAGATGATAATGGGGCAGGGAGATGATAATGGGGGCAGGGAGATGATAATGGGGCAGTGAGATGATAATGGGGCAGATAGATGATAATGGGGGCAGATAGATGATAATGGGGGCAGGGAGATGATAATGGGGGCAGGGAGATGATAATGGGGCAGGGAGATGATAATGGGGGCAGATAGATGATAATGGGGGCAGATAGATGATAATGGGGGCAGGGAGATGATAATGGGGCAGGGAGATGATAATGGGGGCAGGGAGATGATAATGGGGGCAGGGAGATGATAATGGGGCAGTGAGATGATAATGGGGCAGATAGATGATAATGGGGGCAGATAGATGATAATGGGGGCAGGGAGATGATAATGGGGCAGGGAGATGATAATGGGGGCAGGGAGATGATAATGGGGGTAGAGTTAGATGATAATGGGGGCAGGGAGATGATAATGGGGGCAGGGAGATGATAATGGGGCAGGGAGATGATAATGGGGGCAGGGAGATGATAATGGGGGCAGGGAGATGATAATGGGGCAGGGAGATGATAATGGGGGCAGGGAGATGTTAATGGGGGCAGGGAGATGATAATGGGGCAGGGAGATGATAATGGGGGCAGGGAGATGATAATGGGGGCAGGGAGATGATAATGGGGCAGGGAGATGATAATGGGGCAGGGAGATGATAATGGGGGCAGATAGATGATAATGGGGCAGGGAGATGATAATGGGGGCAGGGAGATGATAATGGGGCAGGGAGATGATAATGGGGGCAGGGAGATGATAATGGGGGCAGGGAGATGATAATGGGGCAGGGAGATGATAATGGGGGCAGGGAGATGATAATGGGGGCAGGGAGATGATAATGGGGCAGTGAGATTATAATGGGGGCAGGGAGATGATAATGGGGGCAGGGAGATGATAATGGGGGCAGGGAGATGATAATGGGGGCAGGGAGATGATAATGGGGGCAGGGAGATGATAATGGGGCAGTGAGATGGCATTGGGTAGGGAGGGAAATGATGCTAGAGTGGGAAGGAGATAATAATGGAGGGCGGATGGCACTTGAGTAGGGATGCACGATGCATCAAAACTTCGATACGGTTTCGATACCGTGCACCCCCAAACGGTTCAATACCGTTATTTCATGTATTTCGATACTAAGCTGTGCGGCCGCACAGCTCAATATTGTAATACATGAATGTATGAGAGCGGAGCTGCGGCTGTGTAACACAGTCACGGCCCAGCTCCGGAGTCCTGACATGTGCGCGCCGCCAGGATTATGTGATGCGGCCAGCGCTGCACTAATGAGCGGCGGCACTGAAAACAGAACATGGCGGGCGCACTACAAAACACCCCCACATCTTCTGTCTTCAGTGCCTGAACCGCCGCTCATTAGTGCAGCGCCGCCCGCATCACCTCGTGCTGACTGCGTGCGGGGCGGGGCAATGGTTGTATTACACAGCCGCAGTCCCACTCTATAAAGGCAGAGATCAAAGAAACCTCTCATCTCTGTCGCTATTCCCCTGAATTCTGCGATCAAAGCTGACTGCAGCATTCAGGGGAAAATAAGAAGGGGGGATGCCCCTTGGATCACGTCACAGGAATCCCTGTGACGCGATTGAGGGACATACCATATATGGGCAGACAGCCCAAGGTCCAATGAAGGACCCCAGGGCTGTCTTACCATATTTCCTGTTAGGGCATACTCAGGTCTGTCCTAACAACTGCCTGTGTACTATCCGTATATAGATATATACCAGTACATTAAAGTTTCAAAAAGAAAGTAAAAACATAAAGTAATGTTAAATTTAAAAAAAATACACATACACCTTTTTTACAAAACACATTAAAATAAGTCTCAATACATAAAATATTCACATTCAGTATTGGCGCGCCCGTAATAACCTGGACAACAATTTTTTTGCATCATTTATGATGTGTACGTTGTAAAAAATAAAATAAAAACTTCTTTCACTTATTAATGTGAGGCACGAGGTATTATGAATTTTGAACCTCCATATGCCTCACATTAATAGTAATTAACCCCATCATGTACCTTACACATTAACCCTTTATAATTGAGGAACATGATGGGGTTAATTACTATTAATGTGAGGCACATGGAGGTTAAATTTACCATCACACCTCGCACCTCACATAAGAAATGGAAGAACTGTTTTTTTTTTTTTATTACTGTTGGCAAAGTATCGCTTTGTTATCGAAATCGCAATACTACACAAAGCATCGGTACCGAAGTCCAAATTCTGGTATCGTGACATCCCTCCACTGGAGGAGGCATTATACAATGGGGGGGGGTGGGTGGGTAATAATTGGGTGAAAAGTGATGATATCTGAAGGGAGGGGAGAAATTATACATGGGGAGGGGTAGAGGAAGGAGAGAGTATACCTGGGTAGGGGGAGAAAGCTTATACCGGAGGCATAGTTAGCAACAGTCCTGAATTTGCAGGGACTGTCCTGAATCTAAAGAGGCAGTCCCGGCAAATTACTGTCCCAGACGTGTCTCAGCCACTGCCATATTCAATTGTATCTGCGTCCACAGGATGCAGATACAATTGAATACTATGGCAGAGCAGGAAAGTATCAGCTTCCTGCTCTGCCATTCACCCATCCAGGAGCGGAATCCCCGGCCAGAGAGTTGCCGACACTCTGGTCGGGCATTCCTCTCCTAGAGGTAGCCCCTGAGGTCACTGTCCATATATGGACAGTGAGGTCAGGGTCTCCTCCTGGACTGGAATCCCCTGTAGAGAGTGCCACACACTCCCCTGTAGTTAGCGCCGAACATACCCCCTGTAGATAGCGCCACACACACACTCCCCTGTAGATAGTGTCACACACTGCCCCCTGTAGATAGCACCACACAATCCCATGTAGATAGCGCCACACAATCCCATGTAGATAGCGCCACACCCACCCTGTAGATAGCGCCACACACCCCCCCTGTAGATAGCGCCTCACCCACCCCTGCAGATAGCGCCACACACAGCCCCCTGTAGATAGCGCTACACACAGATAACGTGTGTGCAGCGTGTGAAGAGAATGCAAAAGCATCATCCAGACATGCCCGTGGCGGTGGGAGATCTTAGGGACTACATTTTGGTGAGTGACTCTGCTGTGTATAGGGCTTCAGTGCAATGATTTTTGTTTATATTGCCCTCCTACACCCTGACAGATTGTACATACACACACACACACACATACACACACACTCACTTTCCCTTTTTGCCCCCCACAGAGCCGCTGTCTCATGTCTCTTCCTTGTCACTCCACAGAGCCCCTGTGAGGTTGCGTCTCCCCCCTGGCTACCACTGCTACCTTCAGTTCTCCCAGCCCTGGCACTTAGTTTCTCCCCTTTGCCCTCCGACACCCACCGCCTGTCTCTGCCCTGCTCCTCCAAAGAGTTTTCTTTTTAATGTGCCCTACCTCCCGCCCCTTTACGATTTCACACCCCCTCCTAATAATGAGTGGGGCGGGGGCCCAGACTCATTGGCAGTATGGGGCCCAGAAATTCCTGATGGCAGCCCTGGTGATATGCCCGGCCAGCTTCTTATACCACACCGCATGGCGCTGTAGGGCTTCAGGATTTGATCTTACAAGTCCATCCCTCCCATGTACCTATTGTAGTCCAGGATGCAGTCTGGTTTGGGGGTGGCCTTCCCTTCATATAGCCTAAACCTGTAGGTATACCCGGATGCACTCTCGCAGCTTATACATCTTCACGCCATACCTTGCCCTCTTACCCAGCAGGTACTCGCGGAATTGAACCCTCCCTTTAAAATGTACCAGGGACTCATCAATAGAAATACACTTCTCGGGGGTGAATGCTTGGGAAAACCGGGCACTGGAACGGTCTAATAGGGGTCTCCGTTTATACAAACGGTCAAAACTGGGGTCATCACGGGGTGGGCACGGCTCATTATCAGTATAATGTAAGAAGCAAAGTATTGCCTCATTTATTTATTTTTTTAGGTTACAGGTCATGTTCTGACGTTGCTTTGAGGGGCCCATATATTATAAACCCCTATCAAATACCCCATTTTAGAAACTAGACCCCTCAAAGTATTCACAACAGCATTTAGAAAGTTTATGAACCCTTTAGGTGTTTCACAGAAATTTAGAGCAAAGTAGAGGTGAAATGTACATTTTTTTTTTGTCAGAAAATCCTCTTTATACCATTTTTTTTATAACACAAAAGGATTTATCAGAGAAACGCAACTTAATACGTATTGCCTAGATTCTGCAGTTTTGAGAAATATCCCACATGTGGCCCTAGTGCGGTAATGGACTGAAGCACCGGCCTCCGAAGCAAAGAGGCACCTAGTGGATTTTGAGGCCTCTTTTTTTATTAGGCACCATGTCCGGTTTGAAGAGGTCTTGTGGTGCCAAAACATTGGGAACCCCCCAAAAGTGACCCCAATTTGGAAACTAGACCCCTTGAGGAATCCATTGTAGTTTTCTTGGGGTGCATGCGGCTTTTTGATCAGTTTTTATTCTATTTTTAGGTGGCGTGGTGACTAATAAACAGCAATTCTACTATTGTTTTTTTATTCTTTTTTTTTTTTACTGCGTGCACCGTGCGCTATAAATGACATATTCACTTTATTCTGCGGGGCGATACGATTATGTCGATACCAGATGTTTATAGTTTTTTTTTATGTCTTATGGCGTTTGCACAATAAAATACGTTTTGTAAAAAATCATTCACTTTTTGTGTTATCTTATTCTAAGCGCCAGAACGTTTTTATTTTTCAATCAATAAAGCCGTGCGAGGACTTATTTTTTGCATAACGAACTGTAGTTTCCATCAATACCATTTTTCGGTACATGCGACTTTTTGATCTCTTTTTATTCCATTTTTTGGGAGGTGAAGTGACCAAACAATTGTGATTGTGGTTCGGTTTATTATTATTTTCTTTTACGGCGTTCACGGTGCGGGATAAATAACGAAATAATTTTGTAGTTCAGGCCGTTAAGGACGCGGCGATACCAATTATGTATAGTTTATTTGTTTGTTTTGTATATTTTTATTAATAATAAATGACTGATAAGGGAAAAAGGGGGATTTTTACTTTTAATACTTTTAAAACTTTTATTTTCTTATTTTTACACATCTTTTTTTAACTTTTTTTTTACTGTATTACTTAGTCCCACTAGGGGACTTGAGGGCAGGAGGCCCTGATCGCTTTTCTAATACACTGCACTACATGCGTAGTGCAGTGTATTAGAACTGTCAGCTACTCACTGACAGCAAGCATAGTGGGTCCTGACGTTGTCAGGACCCACTAGGCTTCCGTCTATGGCATAGCCGGACGCCATTGTTTGGTGTCCGGTTGCCATAGTCACCATCGCCGGCCGCTATCGCGTAGCAGGCCAGCGATGGCAGCTTAACCCCTAAAAAGCCGCGATCTCTATAGAACGCGGCTTTTAAGGGGTTAATCAGCGGGGACACAGCGATCGGTCCCCGCTGTAGGAGCTGTGACAGCTGCTGAACAAGACAGCAGCTGTCACAGCTTGTCAGGATTCTGTTGTTGTACTGCAAAATTACCACTAGTGGCCGCTGTTTTACACTTTGAAGAATTGTGCTGCACTTTTACTCCTTACCACTGGAGGCTGCTGTTTTGCCCTTAAACCTGCCCTTAACCAAGATGGCAAATGTTGCATTGTGTGGAACCATCTTGTTTCCTGTTTGGGCCTACTTCAGACCACATGGAATACCAAACAGTGCTTGAGTATTGTGACTTGTTCCAGTCTCCTGCTCCTGAGAACTGTCTTTGCCAGACTGTTCCTACTTCCTTGCTATTTACTACTACTCGTGTTCCACCCTCCAAGCACTGTTCCTGGGGACGTCTCACCGGGTTCTGCACTGTGCTCCGCTCGCTACTTCTGACCATAGGATTCCAGCAGTGTTCGCCAGTATCGTAACAGGATACTCAAGCCATTTCCATGGAATCCGCCAGAGAAGCAAGTTTGGAGGTTCGTGTGAACAATATGAACTGTTTGCTTACGAACATCTTTGCTGACATGCAAACTTTAAAGACTAAATATTTGGCGTTTGAAAATCAAACAACCCATGATGTTCAAGTTTATGGACAAGCTACACAGGGTTTACAAGGCATGGTGGCTCAGCAAGCAGAGCTGATCCGGGAACTTCAGAATCGAATTGTGACCCCAGCCTCTTCATCTACCCTGCCGCTTCCACCATTCAGGTTTGGTGGGGATCGTGACAAATACTGTGGATTTATAAACCAATGCAAGTTATATTTTGGTGCACATCCTGCTCACTTCCCTACTGATAATTCAAAGGTGCTGTGTATTATTATGCTTCTGACACATAAGGCTCTAGCCTGGGCAAGCCCTCTTATTGAAACCAACGATGATCGGCTTGATGACTTGGACGCCTTCCTAGCAGCCATGAGCCAAGTATTTGATGATCCTAACCGGTGTACTACAGCAGAAGCAGCGTTGATGGCTCTACGTCAGGGCAGACGCTCTGTTGCCGAATATGCCACAGATTTCAGACAGTGGGTGATGGATACTGAGTGGAATAATGCTGCAAAATTAACATTCTTTAAAAAAGGACTATCTAGTGCACTTAAGGACGAGTTAGCACCGGCTGAAGCTCCCACAGAGTTTGATGATTTTGTACACCATTGTATTCGAATAGACACTCGGCTGTCAGAGCGTCGACAAGAAAAATGGGGTTCTACCTGGTCCCGTAATAATAACTATTACTCGTCTGCTCCAGCTCCCACTCCTAGAGACTCTGAAACAAAGAATTACCAAGAACACCAAGCTGAACCTATGCAAATTGACAGTATACAAAAGCCTGAAAGTGCCGACAGAAGAGAACGAAGGTTTCGAGAAAATCAATGCTTCTATTGTGGTAAAACTGATCACTTCCTTATCAATTGTCCATGTCGTCAACGCAAGATGGTGGCGGTAGTAGCAGATCATGACTTCTCTGATGTAGAATCTGTTTTTTCTGAACAAGTGCCACCAGTGCATGCACTCATTCATTCAGTCTCCTGCACAGCACCCAATATTAAAAAAGAACACAAAGACACTCATTGCTTTATTCCCATCAAGTTTAGAATTGATTCTCAATGGATATCCGCCTCTGCCATGGTGGACTCTGGAGCAAATGGGAACTTTATGGACATTTCTTTTGCTAATAAACATGGTGTAAAATTTCAAGAGAGACTGTCACCCATTCTTATGGAAACTGTAGACGGATCCCCTCTGAACTCAGGTCCAGTTGATCAAGAGACTGAACCATTGGAGATAATTATGAGACCTAATCACCATGAGGTTCTATCTTTCCTATTAATTTCATCCCCACATTTTCCAATTATTTTTGGACTACCATGGCTGCAGGCTCAGAACCCTACAATTGACTGGGAAACCAAAGAAGTGTCTTTTCCATCGGAGGTCCCCTCCTCAGAGTCTTTACCAGAACAATCTCACGAAAAGATTGAAGGGGAGCTTGAAGTATCTCCTAAATTACCTCCTCTATATGACGAATTTACTGATATATGTGACAAAGAGAATGCTAATAAACTTCCTCCACATCGACCTTACGATTGTCCGATTGAACTGTTGCCTGGAGCAGCTATACCTTTTGGATGCATCAAGCCATTAGCAGAGCCGGAACTGAAGGCTCTTAAAGAATACACAGATGAAAATTTAGCTAAAGGTTTTATTCGTCCATCTTCATCGCCTGCAGGTGCACCTATATTTTTTGATAAAAAGAAAGATGGCTCTTTGAGACCTTGCGTTGACTATAGAGAATTAAACAAAGTCACAATTAAAAACCGTTACCCTCTGCCATTGATTCCGGAGTTGCTGGATAGAGTTCGTCAAGCTAAAATATTCACCAAATTGGATCTTCGAGGTGCATATAATTTGGTTCGCATTAGACCAGGTGATGAATGGAAAACAGCGTTTAGATCACGTTATGGACATTATGAATATCTAGTCATGTCTTTTGGACTTTGCAATGCTCCTGCAACCTTTCAGCATTTTATTAACAATATCTTCAAGGACTTGTTAGATCAGTTCGTAGTCATCTATCTGGATGACATATTAATCTTTTCTAATTCTGCAGAAGAACATCAGAATCATGTGAGAATGGTGTTGGAGCGTCTGAAAGCATATCAACTCTATATCAAGTTGGAGAAATGTGAATTCCATCAAACGGAAATACAGTTCTTGGGTTATATCATTTCTCCCCTAGGGTTACACATGGATTCTAGCAAGATTCAAGCAATTAGAGACTGGCCAACTCCAAAAAATGTGAAAGAGGTCCAACGATTTGTAGGATTTGCTCATTTCTACAGACGTTTTATCAAGAATTTTTCGGGCATTATTACACCAATTACCCAATTAACAAAGAAAGGGATACCTTTTGTGTGGTCTCCTCAGACACAAGATGCTTTTTTCAATCTGAAAACAAAATTCACAACAGCCCCTATACTGGTTCATCCTAACCCTGAAAAAGCGTTTATTGTTGAAGTGGATGCTTCAGACGGTGCAATAGGGGCTATTCTATCACAGAGAACTGGAGAGAAAGATTTGCTGCACACTTGTGCTTACTTTTCTCGAAGTTTGACTTCTGCTGAAAAGAATTATGACGTGGGGAACAAGGAACTCCTAGCCATCATTGCTGCTTTCAAAGAATGGAGACATCATTTAGAAGGCACAGCTCAACAAATAGTGGTTCTAACTGATCATCGTAACCTTGAATTTGTTAGATCTGCCAAATGTTTGTCTCCCCGCCAAGCCCGGTGGAGTCTGTTTCTAAATCGTTTCAACTTTGTGATCTCTTACAGGCCTGGTTCCCGAAATGGTAAGGCCGATGCCTTATCTAGGTTGTTCTCCAATGACTCCTCCTCGACAGTACCACCAACAACTATTCTTTCCGAGTCCAATTTCCTGGGGGTGATCCATAGCAAGGACTTGCTTGATGAGATAAAGGAAGCCTATGAGACCGACCCAATTATTTTGCACCCACCAGATGAACTGTCCCTAACTTTTAAAAATCAAGTATGGACTAACAAGCACTGCATTTACGTTCCAGAAACTGTAAGATTAAACGTGCTAAAATTAATGCATGACTCTAAACTAGCAGGTCACAAAGTGATTCAGAAAACACAAGAATTTCTTTTGGTGGCCCAATTATCAAAAAGATGTGAAGAAATATGTTTCTTCTTGCAACACCTGTGCCATGTACAAAACTCCTCGTACCTCACCCATGGGATTATTGCAGCCTCTGTCAATTCCATCTCGTCCTTGGGGATCTATCTCTATGGACTTTATTGTCGACTTACCAGTCTCCAAAGGGAAGAATTCCATCTTAGTAGTGGTTGATCGGCTCACCAAAGCAGCCCATTTTATTCCTTGCCCTGGACTACCTTCTGCTAAAGAGACTGCTGATCTTATAATTCAGAATGTGTTTTGTCTTCATGGAATACCAGATGAAGTGGTTTCGGATCGCGGAGTATAATTCACATCAAGATTCTGGCGGAGTTTTTGCACAGCACTCGACATAAATGTCAGTTTGTCTTCTGCTTTTCATCCCCAGTCTAATGGTCAGACTGAGCGCACAAATCAAACGTTAGAACAGTATCTCCGATGCTACATCTGCCATTTACAGGATGACTGGGTCTATTTGCTTCCAATGGTGGAGTTCTCCTACAATAATTCTCAGAATGCCTCCACTAAACAAACACCGTTTTTTTCAAATTTGGGTTACCATCCCAGTATTCTTCCTAATCTTCCCAGAGAAACTTTTATTCCTGCAGTGACTGACAGAATACAATCACTTCAACAGAATCTGGAAATGCTAAAAATTACATTATCAATTGCCCAGGAGAAATATAAGGAAACAGCAGATAAATCTCGTAGACCTTCTCCAACCTTCAAAGTGGGAGATGAAGTATGGCTTTCCACCAAGAATCTGAAACTTCACTTACCTTCAGCAAAATTGGGCCAAAAATTTATTGGTCCTTTCAAGATTATTGGACAAGTAAACTCAGTGGCTTTTCGTCTCAAACTTCCCAGACCAATGAGCATACATCCAGTGTTCCATGTATCCCTACTGAAACCTGTTGTTCCAAATCCATTTCCAGGACGCCACCTGCCTCCCCCTGATCCTATCGAAGTTGATGGACAAGAACATTATACTGTTGAAAACATCCTGGACTCCAGGATATTCAGAAATCGGTTGCAATATCTAATAAAATGGCAAGGATATGGCCCTGAGGATAATTTGTGGGAACCCGTAGGCAATCTCAATGCTCCTCGACTGGTTAGGGAATTTCACCAAAGATATCCAGATAAACCAAGTCAAACATCGTCCTGAGGCCGCTGTCGAAAGGAGGGAGTAATGTCAGGATTCTGTTGTTGTACTGCAAAATTACCACTAGTGGCCGCTGTTTTACACTTTGAAGAATTGTGCTGCACTTTTACTCCTTACCACTGGAGGCTGCTGTTTTGCCCTTAAACCTGCCCTTAACCAAGATGGCAAATGTTGCATTGTGTGGAACCATCTTGTTTCCTGTTTGGGCCTACTTCAGACCACATGGAATACCAAACAGTGCTTGAGTATTGTGACTTGTTCCAGTCTCCTGCTCCTGAGAACTGTCTTTGCCAGACTGTTCCTACTTCCTTGCTATTTACTACTACTCGTGTTCCACCCTCCAAGCACTGTTCCTGGGGACGTCTCACCGGGTTCTGCACTGTGCTCCGCTCGCTACTTCTGACCATAGGATTCCAGCAGTGTTCGCCAGTATCGTAACAGGATACTCAAGCCATTTCCATGGAATCCGCCAGAGAAGCAAGTTTGGAGGTTCGTGTGAACAATATGAACTGTTTGCTTACGAACATCTTTGCTGACATGCAAACTTTAAAGACTAAATATTTGGCGTTTGAAAATCAAACAACCCATGATGTTCAAGTTTATGGACAAGCTACACAGGGTTTACAAGGCATGGTGGCTCAGCAAGCAGAGCTGATCCGGGAACTTCAGAATCGAGTTGTGACCCCAGCCTCTTCATCTACCCTGCCGCTTCCACCATTCAGGTTTGGTGGGGATCGTGACAAATACTGTGGATTTATAAACCAATGCAAGTTATATTTTGGTGCACATCCTGCTCACTTCCCTACTGATAATTCAAAGGTGCTGTGTATTATTATGCTTCTGACACATAAGGCTCTAGCCTGGGCAAGCCCTCTTATTGAAACCAACGATGATCGGCTTGATGACTTGGACGCCTTCCTAGCAGCCATGAGCCAAGTATTTGATGATCCTAACCGGTGTACTACAGCAGAAGCAGCGTTGATGGCTCTACGTCAGGGCAGACGCTCTGTTGCCGAATATGCCACAGATTTCAGACAGTGGGTGATGGATACTGAGTGGAATAATGCTGCAAAATTAACATTCTTTAAAAAAGGACTATCTAGTGCACTTAAGGACGAGTTAGCACCGGCTGAAGCTCCCACAGAGTTTGATGATTTTGTACACCATTGTATTCGAATAGACACTCGGCTGTCAGAGCGTCGACAAGAAAAATGGGGTTCTACCTGGTCCCGTAATAATAACTATTACTCGTCTGCTCCAGCTCCCACTCCTAGAGACTCTGAAACAAAGAATTACCAAGAACACCAAGCTGAACCTATGCAAATTGACAGTATACAAAAGCGTGAAAGTGCCGACAGAAGAGAACGAAGGTTTCGAGAAAATCAATGCTTCTATTGTGGTAAAACTGATCACTTCCTTATCAATTGTCCATGTCGTCAACGCAAGATGGTGGCGGTAGTAGCAGATCATGACTTCTCTGATGTAGAATCTGTTTTTTCTGAACAAGTGCCACCAGTGCATGCACTCATTCATTCAGTCTCCTGCACAGCACCCAATATTAAAAAAGAACACAAAGACACTCATTGCTTTATTCCCATCAAGTTTAGAATTGATTCTCAATGGATATCCGCCTCTGCCATGGTGGACTCTGGAGCAAATGGGAACTTTATGGACATTTCTTTTGCTAATAAACATGGTGTAAAATTTCAAGAGAGACTGTCACCCATTCTTATGGAAACTGTAGACGGATCCCCTCTGAACTCAGGTCCAGTTGATCAAGAGACTGAACCATTGGAGATAATTATGAGACCTAATCACCATGAGGTTCTATCTTTCCTATTAATTTCATCCCCACATTTTCCAATTATTTTTGGACTACCATGGCTGCAGGCTCAGAACCCTACAATTGACTGGGAAACCAAAGAAGTGTCTTTTCCATCGGAGGTCCCCTCCTCAGAGTCTTTACCAGAACAATCTCACGAAAAGATTGAAGGGGAGCTTGAAGTATCTCCTAAATTACCTCCTCTATATGACGAATTTACTGATATATGTGACAAAGAGAATGCTAATAAACTTCCTCCACATCGACCTTACGATTGTCCGATTGAACTGTTGCCTGGAGCAGCTATACCTTTTGGATGCATCAAGCCATTAGCAGAGCCGGAACTGAAGGCTCTTAAAGAATACACAGATGAAAATTTAGCTAAAGGTTTTATTCGTCCATCTTCATCGCCTGCAGGTGCACCTATATTTTTTGATAAAAAGAAAGATGGCTCTTTGAGACCTTGCGTTGACTATAGAGAATTAAACAAAGTCACAATTAAAAACCGTTACCCTCTGCCATTGATTCCGGAGTTGCTGGATAGAGTTCGTCAAGCTAAAATATTCACCAAATTGGATCTTCGAGGTGCATATAATTTGGTTCGCATTAGACCAGGTGATGAATGGAAAACAGCGTTTAGATCACGTTATGGACATTATGAATATCTAGTCATGTCTTTTGGACTTTGCAATGCTCCTGCAACCTTTCAGCATTTTATTAACAATATCTTCAAGGACTTGTTAGATCAGTTCGTAGTCATCTATCTGGATGACATATTAATCTTTTCTAATTCTGCAGAAGAACATCAGAATCATGTGAGAATGGTGTTGGAGCGTCTGAAAGCATATCAACTCTATATCAAGTTGGAGAAATGTGAATTCCATCAAACGGAAATACAGTTCTTGGGTTATATCATTTCTCCCCTAGGGTTACACATGGATTCTAGCAAGATTCAAGCAATTAGAGACTGGCCAACTCCAAAAAATGTGAAAGAGGTCCAACGATTTGTAGGATTTGCTCATTTCTACAGACGTTTTATCAAGAATTTTTCGGGCATTATTACACCAATTACCCAATTAACAAAGAAAGGGATACCTTTTGTGTGGTCTCCTCAGACACAAGATGCTTTTTTCAATCTGAAAACAAAATTCACAACAGCCCCTATACTGGTTCATCCTAACCCTGAAAAAGCGTTTATTGTTGAAGTGGATGCTTCAGACGGTGCAATAGGGGCTATTCTATCACAGAGAACTGGAGAGAAAGATTTGCTGCACACTTGTGCTTACTTTTCTCGAAGTTTGACTTCTGCTGAAAAGAATTATGACGTGGGGAACAAGGAACTCCTAGCCATCATTGCTGCTTTCAAAGAATGGAGACATCATTTAGAAGGCACAGCTCAACAAATAGTGGTTCTAACTGATCATCGTAACCTTGAATTTGTTAGATCTGCCAAATGTTTGTCTCCCCGCCAAGCCCGGTGGAGTCTGTTTCTAAATCGTTTCAACTTTGTGATCTCTTACAGGCCTGGTTCCCGAAATGGTAAGGCCGATGCCTTATCTAGGTTGTTCTCCAATGACTTCTCCTCGACAGTACCACCAACAACTATTCTTTCCGAGTCCAATTTCCTGGGGGTGATCCATAGCAAGGACTTGCTTGATGAGATAAAGGAAGCCTATGAGACCGACCCAATTATTTTGCACCCACCAGATGAACTGTCCCTAACTTTTAAAAATCAAGTATGGACTAACAAGCACTGCATTTACGTTCCAGAAACTGTAAGATTAAACGTGCTAAAATTAATGCATGACTCTAAACTAGCAGGTCACAAAGTGATTCAGAAAACACAAGAATTTCTTTTGGTGGCCCAATTATCAAAAAGATGTGAAGAAATATGTTTCTTCTTGCAACACCTGTGCCATGTACAAAACTCCTCGTACCTCACCCATGGGATTATTGCAGCCTCTGTCAATTCCATCTCGTCCTTGGGGATCTATCTCTATGGACTTTATTGTCGACTTACCAGTCTCCAAAGGGAAGAATTCCATCTTAGTAGTGGTTGATCGGCTCACCAAAGCAGCCCATTTTATTCCTTGCCCTGGACTACCTTCTGCTAAAGAGACTGCTGATCTTATAATTCAGAATGTGTTTTGTCTTCATGGAATACCAGATGAAGTGGTTTCGGATCGCGGAGTATAATTCACATCAAGATTCTGGCGGAGTTTTTGCACAGCACTCGACATAAATGTCAGTTTGTCTTCTGCTTTTCATCCCCAGTCTAATGGTCAGACTGAGCGCACAAATCAAACGTTAGAACAGTATCTCCGATGCTACATCTGCCATTTACAGGATGACTGGGTCTATTTGCTTCCAATGGTGGAGTTCTCCTACAATAATTCTCAGAATGCCTCCACTAAACAAACACCGTTTTTTTCAAATTTGGGTTACCATCCCAGTATTCTTCCTAATCTTCCCAGAGAAACTTTTATTCCTGCAGTGACTGACAGAATACAATCACTTCAACAGAATCTGGAAATGCTAAAAATTACATTATCAATTGCCCAGGAGAAATATAAGGAAACAGCAGATAAATCTCGTAGACCTTCTCCAACCTTCAAAGTGGGAGATGAAGTATGGCTTTCCACCAAGAATCTGAAACTTCACTTACCTTCAGCAAAATTGGGCCAAAAATTTATTGGTCCTTTCAAGATTATTGGACAAGTAAACTCAGTGGCTTTTCGTCTCAAACTTCCCAGACCAATGAGCATACATCCAGTGTTCCATGTATCCCTACTGAAACCTGTTGTTCCAAATCCATTTCCAGGACACCACCTGCCTCCCCCTGATCCTATCGAAGTTGATGGACAAGAACATTATACTGTTGAAAACATCCTGGACTCCAGGATATTCAGAAATCGGTTGCAATATCTAATAAAATGGCAAGGATATGGCCCTGAGGATAATTTGTGGGAACCCGTAGGCAATCTCAATGCTCCTCGACTGGTTAGGGAATTTCACCAAAGATATCCAGATAAACCAAGTCAAACATCGTCCTGAGGCCGCTGTCGAAAGGAGGGAGTAATGTCAGGATTCTGTTGTTGTACTGCAAAATTACCACTAGTGGCCGCTGTTTTACACTTTGAAGAATTGTGCTGCACTTTTACTCCTTACCACTGGAGGCTGCTGTTTTGCCCTTAAACCTGCCCTTAACCAAGATGGCAAATGTTGCATTGTGTGGAACCATCTTGTTTCCTGTTTGGGCCTACTTCAGACCACATGGAATACCAAACAGTGCTTGAGTATTGTGACTTGTTCCAGTCTCCTGCTCCTGAGAACTGTCTTTGCCAGACTGTTCCTACTTCCTTGCTATTTACTACTACTCGTGTTCCACCCTCCAAGCACTGTTCCTGGGGACGTCTCACCGGGTTCTGCACTGTGCTCCGCTCGCTACTTCTGACCATAGGATTCCAGCAGTGTTCGCCAGTATCGTAACAGGATACTCAAGCCATTTCCATGGAATCCGCCAGAGAAGCAAGTTTGGAGGTTCGTGTGAACAATATGAACTGTTTGCTTACGAACATCTTTGCTGACATGCAAACTTTAAAGACTAAATATTTGGCGTTTGAAAATCAAACAACCCATGATGTTCAAGTTTATGGACAAGCTACACAGGGTTTACAAGGCATGGTGGCTCAGCAAGCAGAGCTGATCCGGGAACTTCAGAATCGAGTTGTGACCCCAGCCTCTTCATCTACCCTGCCGCTTCCACCATTCAGGTTTGGTGGGGATCGTGACAAATACTGTGGATTTATAAACCAATGCAAGTTATATTTTGGTGCACATCCTGCTCACTTCCCTACTGATAATTCAAAGGTGCTGTGTATTATTATGCTTCTGACACATAAGGCTCTAGCCTGGGCAAGCCCTCTTATTGAAACCAACGATGATCGGCTTGATGACTTGGACGCCTTCCTAGCAGCCATGAGCCAAGTATTTGATGATCCTAACCGGTGTACTACAGCAGAAGCAGCGTTGATGGCTCTACGTCAGGGCAGACGCTCTGTTGCCGAATATGCCACAGATTTCAGACAGTGGGTGATGGATACTGAGTGGAATAATGCTGCAAAATTAACATTCTTTAAAAAAGGACTATCTAGTGCACTTAAGGACGAGTTAGCACCGGCTGAAGCTCCCACAGAGTTTGATGATTTTGTACACCATTGTATTCGAATAGACACTCGGCTGTCAGAGCGTCGACAAGAAAAATGGGGTTCTACCTGGTCCCGTAATAATAACTATTACTCGTCTGCTCCAGCTCCCACTCCTAGAGACTCTGAAACAAAGAATTACCAAGAACACCAAGCTGAACCTATGCAAATTGACAGTATACAAAAGCGTGAAAGTGCCGACAGAAGAGAACGAAGGTTTCGAGAAAATCAATGCTTCTATTGTGGTAAAACTGATCACTTCCTTATCAATTGTCCATGTCGTCAACGCAAGATGGTGGCGGTAGTAGCAGATCATGACTTCTCTGATGTAGAATCTGTTTTTTCTGAACAAGTGCCACCAGTGCATGCACTCATTCATTCAGTCTCCTGCACAGCACCCAATATTAAAAAAGAACACAAAGACACTCATTGCTTTATTCCCATCAAGTTTAGAATTGATTCTCAATGGATATCCGCCTCTGCCATGGTGGACTCTGGAGCAAATGGGAACTTTATGGACATTTCTTTTGCTAATAAACATGGTGTAAAATTTCAAGAGAGACTGTCACCCATTCTTATGGAAACTGTAGACGGATCCCCTCTGAACTCAGGTCCAGTTGATCAAGAGACTGAACCATTGGAGATAATTATGAGACCTAATCACCATGAGGTTCTATCTTTCCTATTAATTTCATCCCCACATTTTCCAATTATTTTTGGACTACCATGGCTGCAGGCTCAGAACCCTACAATTGACTGGGAAACCAAAGAAGTGTCTTTTCCATCGGAGGTCCCCTCCTCAGAGTCTTTACCAGAACAATCTCACGAAAAGATTGAAGGGGAGCTTGAAGTATCTCCTAAATTACCTCCTCTATATGACGAATTTACTGATATATGTGACAAAGAGAATGCTAATAAACTTCCTCCACATCGACCTTACGATTGTCCGATTGAACTGTTGCCTGGAGCAGCTATACCTTTTGGATGCATCAAGCCATTAGCAGAGCCGGAACTGAAGGCTCTTAAAGAATACACAGATGAAAATTTAGCTAAAGGTTTTATTCGTCCATCTTCATCGCCTGCAGGTGCACCTATATTTTTTGATAAAAAGAAAGATGGCTCTTTGAGACCTTGCGTTGACTATAGAGAATTAAACAAAGTCACAATTAAAAACCGTTACCCTCTGCCATTGATTCCGGAGTTGCTGGATAGAGTTCGTCAAGCTAAAATATTCACCAAATTGGATCTTCGAGGTGCATATAATTTGGTTCGCATTAGACCAGGTGATGAATGGAAAACAGCGTTTAGATCACGTTATGGACATTATGAATATCTAGTCATGTCTTTTGGACTTTGCAATGCTCCTGCAACCTTTCAGCATTTTATTAACAATATCTTCAAGGACTTGTTAGATCAGTTCGTAGTCATCTATCTGGATGACATATTAATCTTTTCTAATTCTGCAGAAGAACATCAGAATCATGTGAGAATGGTGTTGGAGCGTCTGAAAGCATATCAACTCTATATCAAGTTGGAGAAATGTGAATTCCATCAAACGGAAATACAGTTCTTGGGTTATATCATTTCTCCCCTAGGGTTACACATGGATTCTAGCAAGATTCAAGCAATTAGAGACTGGCCAACTCCAAAAAATGTGAAAGAGGTCCAACGATTTGTAGGATTCGCTCATTTCTACAGACGTTTTATCAAGAATTTTTCGGGCATTATTACACCAATTACCCAATTAACAAAGAAAGGGATACCTTTTGTGTGGTCTCCTCAGACACAAGATGCTTTTTTCAATCTGAAAACAAAATTCACAACAGCCCCTATACTGGTTCATCCTAACCCTGAAAAAGCGTTTATTGTTGAAGTGGATGCTTCAGACGGTGCAATAGGGGCTATTCTATCACAGAGAACTGGAGAGAAAGATTTGCTGCACACTTGTGCTTACTTTTCTCGAAGTTTGACTTCTGCTGAAAAGAATTATGACGTGGGGAACAAGGAACTTCTAGCCATCATTGCTGCTTTCAAAGAATGGAGACATCATTTAGAAGGCACAGCTCAACAAATAGTGGTTCTAACTGATCATCGTAACCTTGAATTTGTTAGATCTGCCAAATGTTTGTCTCCCCGCCAAGCCCGGTGGAGTCTGTTTCTAAATCGTTTCAACTTTGTGATCTCTTACAGGCCTGGTTCCCGAAATGGTAAGGCCGATGCCTTATCTAGGTTGTTCTCCAATGACTCCTCCTCGACAGTACCACCAACAACTATTCTTTCCGAGTCCAATTTCCTGGGGGTGATCCATAGCAAGGACTTGCTTGATGAGATAAAGGAAGCCTATGAGACCGACCCAATTATTTTGCACCCACCAGATGAACTGTCCCTAACTTTTAAAAATCAAGTATGGACTAACAAGCACTGCATTTACGTTCCAGAAACTGTAAGATTAAACGTGCTAAAATTAATGCATGACTCTAAACTAGCAGGTCACAAAGTGATTCAGAAAACACAAGAATTTCTTTTGGTGGCCCAATTATCAAAAAGATGTGAAGAAATATGTTTCTTCTTGCAACACCTGTGCCATGTACAAAACTCCTCGTACCTCACCCATGGGATTATTGCAGCCTCTGTCAATTCCATCTCGTCCTTGGGGATCTATCTCTATGGACTTTATTGTCGACTTACCAGTCTCCAAAGGGAAGAATTCCATCTTAGTAGTGGTTGATCGGCTCACCAAAGCAGCCCATTTTATTCCTTGCCCTGGACTACCTTCTGCTAAAGAGACTGCTGATCTTATAATTCAGAATGTGTTTTGTCTTCATGGAATACCAGATGAAGTGGTTTCGGATCGCGGAGTATAATTCACATCAAGATTCTGGCGGAGTTTTTGCACAGCACTCGACATAAATGTCAGTTTGTCTTCTGCTTTTCATCCCCAGTCTAATGGTCAGACTGAGCGCACAAATCAAACGTTAGAACAGTATCTCCGATGCTACATCTGCCATTTACAGGATGACTGGGTCTATTTGCTTCCAATGGTGGAGTTCTCCTACAATAATTCTCAGAATGCCTCCACTAAACAAACACCGTTTTTTTCAAATTTGGGTTACCATCCCAGTATTCTTCCTAATCTTCCCAGAGAAACTTTTATTCCTGCAGTGACTGACAGAATACAATCACTTCAACAGAATCTGGAAATGCTAAAAATTACATTATCAATTGCCCAGGAGAAATATAAGGAAACAGCAGATAAATCTCGTAGACCTTCTCCAACCTTCAAAGTGGGAGATGAAGTATGGCTTTCCACCAAGAATCTGAAACTTCACTTACCTTCAGCAAAATTGGGCCAAAAATTTATTGGTCCTTTCAAGATTATTGGACAAGTAAACTCAGTGGCTTTTCGTCTCAAACTTCCCAGACCAATGAGCATACATCCAGTGTTCCATGTATCCCTACTGAAACCTGTTGTTCCAAATCCATTTCCAGGACGCCACCTGCCTCCCCCTGATCCTATCGAAGTTGATGGACAAGAACATTATACTGTTGAAAACATCCTGGACTCCAGGATATTCAGAAATCGGTTGCAATATCTAATAAAATGGCAAGGATATGGCCCTGAGGATAATTTGTGGGAACCCGTAGGCAATCTCAATGCTCCTCGACTGGTTAGGGAATTTCACCAAAGATATCCAGATAAACCAAGTCAAACATCGTCCTGAGGCCGCTGTCGAAAGGAGGGAGTAATGTCAGGATTCTGTTGTTGTACTGCAAAATTACCACTAGTGGCCGCTGTTTTACACTTTGAAGAATTGTGCTGCACTTTTACTCCTTACCACTGGAGGCTGCTGTTTTGCCCTTAAACCTGCCCTTAACCAAGATGGCAAATGTTGCATTGTGTGGAACCATCTTGTTTCCTGTTTGGGCCTACTTCAGACCACATGGAATACCAAACAGTGCTTGAGTATTGTGACTTGTTCCAGTCTCCTGCTCCTGAGAACTGTCTTTGCCAGACTGTTCCTACTTCCTTGCTATTTACTACTACTCGTGTTCCACCCTCCAAGCACTGTTCCTGGGGACGTCTCACCGGGTTCTGCACTGTGCTCCGCTCGCTACTTCTGACCATAGGATTCCAGCAGTGTTCGCCAGTATCGTAACAGGATACTCAAGCCATTTCCATGGAATCCGCCAGAGAAGCAAGTTTGGAGGTTCGTGTGAACAATATGAACTGTTTGCTTACGAACATCTTTGCTGACATGCAAACTTTAAAGACTAAATATTTGGCGTTTGAAAATCAAACAACCCATGATGTTCAAGTTTATGGACAAGCTACACAGGGTTTACAAGGCATGGTGGCTCAGCAAGCAGAGCTGATCCGGGAACTTCAGAATCGAGTTGTGACCCCAGCCTCTTCATCTACCCTGCCGCTTCCACCATTCAGGTTTGGTGGGGATCGTGACAAATACTGTGGATTTATAAACCAATGCAAGTTATATTTTGGTGCACATCCTGCTCACTTCCCTACTGATAATTCAAAGGTGCTGTGTATTATTATGCTTCTGACACATAAGGCTCTAGCCTGGGCAAGCCCTCTTATTGAAACCAACGATGATCGGCTTGATGACTTGGACGCCTTCCTAGCAGCCATGAGCCAAGTATTTGATGATCCTAACCGGTGTACTACAGCAGAAGCAGCGTTGATGGCTCTACGTCAGGGCAGACGCTCTGTTGCCGAATATGCCACAGATTTCAGACAGTGGGTGATGGATACTGAGTGGAATAATGCTGCAAAATTAACATTCTTTAAAAAAGGACTATCTAGTGCACTTAAGGACGAGTTAGCACCGGCTGAAGCTCCCACAGAGTTTGATGATTTTGTACACCATTGTATTCGAATAGACACTCGGCTGTCAGAGCGTCGACAAGAAAAATGGGGTTCTACCTGGTCCCGTAATAATAACTATTACTCGTCTGCTCCAGCTCCCACTCCTAGAGACTCTGAAACAAAGAATTACCAAGAACACCAAGCTGAACCTATGCAAATTGACAGTATACAAAAGCGTGAAAGTGCCGACAGAAGAGAACGAAGGTTTCGAGAAAATCAATGCTTCTATTGTGGTAAAACTGATCACTTCCTTATCAATTGTCCATGTCGTCAACGCAAGATGGTGGCGGTAGTAGCAGATCATGACTTCTCTGATGTAGAATCTGTTTTTTCTGAACAAGTGCCACCAGTGCATGCACTCATTCATTCAGTCTCCTGCACAGCACCCAATATTAAAAAAGAACACAAAGACACTCATTGCTTTATTCCCATCAAGTTTAGAATTGATTCTCAATGGATATCCGCCTCTGCCATGGTGGACTCTGGAGCAAATGGGAACTTTATGGACATTTCTTTTGCTAATAAACATGGTGTAAAATTTCAAGAGAGACTGTCACCCATTCTTATGGAAACTGTAGACGGATCCCCTCTGAACTCAGGTCCAGTTGATCAAGAGACTGAACCATTGGAGATAATTATGAGACCTAATCACCATGAGGTTCTATCTTTCCTATTAATTTCATCCCCACATTTTCCAATTATTTTTGGACTACCATGGCTGCAGGCTCAGAACCCTACAATTGACTGGGAAACCAAAGAAGTGTCTTTTCCATCGGAGGTCCCCTCCTCAGAGTCTTTACCAGAACAATCTCACGAAAAGATTGAAGGGGAGCTTGAAGTATCTCCTAAATTACCTCCTCTATATGACGAATTTACTGATATATGTGACAAAGAGAATGCTAATAAACTTCCTCCACATCGACCTTACGATTGTCCGATTGAACTGTTGCCTGGAGCAGCTATACCTTTTGGATGCATCAAGCCATTAGCAGAGCCGGAACTGAAGGCTCTTAAAGAATACACAGATGAAAATTTAGCTAAAGGTTTTATTCGTCCATCTTCATCGCCTGCAGGTGCACCTATATTTTTTGATAAAAAGAAAGATGGCTCTTTGAGACCTTGCGTTGACTATAGAGAATTAAACAAAGTCACAATTAAAAACCGTTACCCTCTGCCATTGATTCCGGAGTTGCTGGATAGAGTTCGTCAAGCTAAAATATTCACCAAATTGGATCTTCGAGGTGCATATAATTTGGTTCGCATTAGACCAGGTGATGAATGGAAAACAGCGTTTAGATCACGTTATGGACATTATGAATATCTAGTCATGTCTTTTGGACTTTGCAATGCTCCTGCAACCTTTCAGCATTTTATTAACAATATCTTCAAGGACTTGTTAGATCAGTTCGTAGTCATCTATCTGGATGACATATTAATCTTTTCTAATTCTGCAGAAGAACATCAGAATCATGTGAGAATGGTGTTGGAGCGTCTGAAAGCATATCAACTCTATATCAAGTTGGAGAAATGTGAATTCCATCAAACGGAAATACAGTTCTTGGGTTATATCATTTCTCCCCTAGGGTTACACATGGATTCTAGCAAGATTCAAGCAATTAGAGACTGGCCAACTCCAAAAAATGTGAAAGAGGTCCAACGATTTGTAGGATTTGCTCATTTCTACAGACGTTTTATCAAGAATTTTTCGGGCATTATTACACCAATTACCCAATTAACAAAGAAAGGGATACCTTTTGTGTGGTCTCCTCAGACACAAGATGCTTTTTTCAATCTGAAAACAAAATTCACAACAGCCCCTATACTGGTTCATCCTAACCCTGAAAAAGCGTTTATTGTTGAAGTGGATGCTTCAGACGGTGCAATAGGGGCTATTCTATCACAGAGAACTGGAGAGAAAGATTTGCTGCACACTTGTGCTTACTTTTCTCGAAGTTTGACTTCTGCTGAAAAGAATTATGACGTGGGGAACAAGGAACTCCTAGCCATCATTGCTGCTTTCAAAGAATGGAGACATCATTTAGAAGGCACAGCTCAACAAATAGTGGTTCTAACTGATCATCGTAACCTTGAATTTGTTAGATCTGCCAAATGTTTGTCTCCCCGCCAAGCCCGGTGGAGTCTGTTTCTAAATCGTTTCAACTTTGTGATCTCTTACAGGCCTGGTTCCCGAAATGGTAAGGCCGATGCCTTATCTAGGTTGTTCTCCAATGACTCCTCCTCGACAGTACCACCAACAACTATTCTTTCCGAGTCCAATTTCCTGGGGGTGATCCATAGCAAGGACTTGCTTGATGAGATAAAGGAAGCCTATGAGACCGACCCAATTATTTTGCACCCACCAGATGAACTGTCCCTAACTTTTAAAAATCAAGTATGGACTAACAAGCACTGCATTTACGTTCCAGAAACTGTAAGATTAAACGTGCTAAAATTAATGCATGACTCTAAACTAGCAGGTCACAAAGTGATTCAGAAAACACAAGAATTTCTTTTGGTGGCCCAATTATCAAAAAGATGTGAAGAAATATGTTTCTTCTTGCAACACCTGTGCCATGTACAAAACTCCTCGTACCTCACCCATGGGATTATTGCAGCCTCTGTCAATTCCATCTCGTCCTTGGGGATCTATCTCTATGGACTTTATTGTCGACTTACCAGTCTCCAAAGGGAAGAATTCCATCTTAGTAGTGGTTGATCGGCTCACCAAAGCAGCCCATTTTATTCCTTGCCCTGGACTACCTTCTGCTAAAGAGACTGCTGATCTTATAATTCAGAATGTGTTTTGTCTTCATGGAATACCAGATGAAGTGGTTTCGGATCGCGGAGTATAATTCACATCAAGATTCTGGCGGAGTTTTTGCACAGCACTCGACATAAATGTCAGTTTGTCTTCTGCTTTTCATCCCCAGTCTAATGGTCAGACTGAGCGCACAAATCAAACGTTAGAACAGTATCTCCGATGCTACATCTGCCATTTACAGGATGACTGGGTCTATTTGCTTCCAATGGTGGAGTTCTCCTACAATAATTCTCAGAATGCCTCCACTAAACAAACACCGTTTTTTTCAAATTTGGGTTACCATCCCAGTATTCTTCCTAATCTTCCCAGAGAAACTTTTATTCCTGCAGTGACTGACAGAATACAATCACTTCAACAGAATCTGGAAATGCTAAAAATTACATTATCAATTGCCCAGGAGAAATATAAGGAAACAGCAGATAAATCTCGTAGACCTTCTCCAACCTTCAAAGTGGGAGATGAAGTATGGCTTTCCACCAAGAATCTGAAACTTCACTTACCTTCAGCAAAATTGGGCCAAAAATTTATTGGTCCTTTCAAGATTATTGGACAAGTAAACTCAGTGGCTTTTCGTCTCAAACTTCCCAGACCAATGAGCATACATCCAGTGTTCCATGTATCCCTACTGAAACCTGTTGTTCCAAATCCATTTCCAGGACGCCACCTGCCTCCCCCTGATCCTATCGAAGTTGATGGACAAGAACATTATACTGTTGAAAACATCCTGGACTCCAGGATATTCAGAAATCGGTTGCAATATCTAATAAAATGGCAAGGATATGGCCCTGAGGATAATTTGTGGGAACCCGTAGGCAATCTCAATGCTCCTCGACTGGTTAGGGAATTTCACCAAAGATATCCAGATAAACCAAGTCAAACATCGTCCTGAGGCCGCTGTCGAAAGGAGGGAGTAATGTCAGGATTCTGTTGTTGTACTGCAAAATTACCACTAGTGGCCGCTGTTTTACACTTTGAAGAATTGTGCTGCACTTTTACTCCTTACCACTGGAGGCTGCTGTTTTGCCCTTAAACCTGCCCTTAACCAAGATGGCAAATGTTGCATTGTGTGGAACCATCTTGTTTCCTGTTTGGGCCTACTTCAGACCACATGGAATACCAAACAGTGCTTGAGTATTGTGACTTGTTCCAGTCTCCTGCTCCTGAGAACTGTCTTTGCCAGACTGTTCCTACTTCCTTGCTATTTACTACTACTCGTGTTCCACCCTCCAAGCACTGTTCCTGGGGACGTCTCACCGGGTTCTGCACTGTGCTCCGCTCGCTACTTCTGACCATAGGATTCCAGCAGTGTTCGCCAGTATCGTAACAGGATACTCAAGCCATTTCCATGGAATCCGCCAGAGAAGCAAGTTTGGAGGTTCGTGTGAACAATATGAACTGTTTGCTTACGAACATCTTTGCTGACATGCAAACTTTAAAGACTAAATATTTGGCGTTTGAAAATCAAACAACCCATGATGTTCAAGTTTATGGACAAGCTACACAGGGTTTACAAGGCATGGTGGCTCAGCAAGCAGAGCTGATCCGGGAACTTCAGAATCGAGTTGTGACCCCAGCCTCTTCATCTACCCTGCCGCTTCCACCATTCAGGTTTGGTGGGGATCGTGACAAATACTGTGGATTTATAAACCAATGCAAGTTATATTTTGGTGCACATCCTGCTCACTTCCCTACTGATAATTCAAAGGTGCTGTGTATTATTATGCTTCTGACACATAAGGCTCTAGCCTGGGCAAGCCCTCTTATTGAAACCAACGATGATCGGCTTGATGACTTGGACGCCTTCCTAGCAGCCATGAGCCAAGTATTTGATGATCCTAACCGGTGTACTACAGCAGAAGCAGCGTTGATGGCTCTACGTCAGGGCAGACGCTCTGTTGCCGAATATGCCACAGATTTCAGACAGTGGGTGATGGATACTGAGTGGAATAATGCTGCAAAATTAACATTCTTTAAAAAAGGACTATCTAGTGCACTTAAGGACGAGTTAGCACCGGCTGAAGCTCCCACAGAGTTTGATGATTTTGTACACCATTGTATTCGAATAGACACTCGGCTGTCAGAGCGTCGACAAGAAAAATGGGGTTCTACCTGGTCCCGTAATAATAACTATTACTCGTCTGCTCCAGCTCCCACTCCTAGAGACTCTGAAACAAAGAATTACCAAGAACACCAAGCTGAACCTATGCAAATTGACAGTATACAAAAGCGTGAAAGTGCCGACAGAAGAGAACGAAGGTTTCGAGAAAATCAATGCTTCTATTGTGGTAAAACTGATCACTTCCTTATCAATTGTCCATGTCGTCAACGCAAGATGGTGGAGGTAGTAGCAGATCATGACTTCTCTGATGTAGAATCTGTTTTTTCTGAACAAGTGCCACCAGTGCATGCACTCATTCATTCAGTCTCCTGCACAGCACCCAATATTAAAAAAGAACACAAAGACACTCATTGCTTTATTCCCATCAAGTTTAGAATTGATTCTCAATGGATATCCGCCTCTGCCATGGTGGACTCTGGAGCAAATGGGAACTTTATGGACATTTCTTTTGCTAATAAACATGGTGTAAAATTTCAAGAGAGACTGTCACCCATTCTTATGGAAACTGTAGACGGATCCCCTCTGAACTCAGGTCCAGTTGATCAAGAGACTGAACCATTGGAGATAATTATGAGACCTAATCACCATGAGGTTCTATCTTTCCTATTAATTTCATCCCCACATTTTCCAATTATTTTTGGACTACCATGGCTGCAGGCTCAGAACCCTACAATTGACTGGGAAACCAAAGAAGTGTCTTTTCCATCGGAGGTCCCCTCCTCAGAGTCTTTACCAGAACAATCTCACGAAAAGATTGAAGGGGAGCTTGAAGTATCTCCTAAATTACCTCCTCTATATGACGAATTTACTGATATATGTGACAAAGAGAATGCTAATAAACTTCCTCCACATCGACCTTACGATTGTCCGATTGAACTGTTGCCTGGAGCAGCTATACCTTTTGGATGCATCAAGCCATTAGCAGAGCCGGAACTGAAGGCTCTTAAAGAATACACAGATGAAAATTTAGCTAAAGGTTTTATTCGTCCATCTTCATCGCCTGCAGGTGCACCTATATTTTTTGATAAAAAGAAAGATGGCTCTTTGAGACCTTGCGTTGACTATAGAGAATTAAACAAAGTCACAATTAAAAACCGTTACCCTCTGCCATTGATTCCGGAGTTGCTGGATAGAGTTCGTCAAGCTAAAATATTCACCAAATTGGATCTTCGAGGTGCATATAATTTGGTTCGCATTAGACCAGGTGATGAATGGAAAACAGCGTTTAGATCACGTTATGGACATTATGAATATCTAGTCATGTCTTTTGGACTTTGCAATGCTCCTGCAACCTTTCAGCATTTTATTAACAATATCTTCAAGGACTTGTTAGATCAGTTCGTAGTCATCTATCTGGATGACATATTAATCTTTTCTAATTCTGCAGAAGAACATCAGAATCATGTGAGAATGGTGTTGGAGCGTCTGAAAGCATATCAACTCTATATCAAGTTGGAGAAATGTGAATTCCATCAAACGGAAATACAGTTCTTGGGTTATATCATTTCTCCCCTAGGGTTACACATGGATTCTAGCAAGATTCAAGCAATTAGAGACTGGCCAACTCCAAAAAATGTGAAAGAGGTCCAACGATTTGTAGGATTTGCTCATTTCTACAGACGTTTTATCAAGAATTTTTCGGGCATTATTACACCAATTACCCAATTAACAAAGAAAGGGATACCTTTTGTGTGGTCTCCTCAGACACAAGATGCTTTTTTCAATCTGAAAACAAAATTCACAACAGCCCCTATACTGGTTCATCCTAACCCTGAAAAAGCGTTTATTGTTGAAGTGGATGCTTCAGACGGTGCAATAGGGGCTATTCTATCACAGAGAACTGGAGAGAAAGATTTGCTGCACACTTGTGCTTACTTTTCTCGAAGTTTGACTTCTGCTGAAAAGAATTATGACGTGGGGAACAAGGAACTCCTAGCCATCATTGCTGCTTTCAAAGAATGGAGACATCATTTAGAAGGCACAGCTCAACAAATAGTGGTTCTAACTGATCATCGTAACCTTGAATTTGTTAGATCTGCCAAATGTTTGTCTCCCCGCCAAGCCCGGTGGAGTCTGTTTCTAAATCGTTTCAACTTTGTGATCTCTTACAGGCCTGGTTCCCGAAATGGTAAGGCCGATGCCTTATCTAGGTTGTTCTCCAATGACTCCTCCTCGACAGTACCACCAACAACTATTCTTTCCGAGTCCAATTTCCTGGGGGTGATCCATAGCAAGGACTTGCTTGATGAGATAAAGGAAGCCTATGAGACCGACCCAATTATTTTGCACCCACCAGATGAACTGTCCCTAACTTTTAAAAATCAAGTATGGACTAACAAGCACTGCATTTACGTTCCAGAAACTGTAAGATTAAACGTGCTAAAATTAATGCATGACTCTAAACTAGCAGGTCACAAAGTGATTCAGAAAACACAAGAATTTCTTTTGGTGGCCCAATTATCAAAAAGATGTGAAGAAATATGTTTCTTCTTGCAACACCTGTGCCATGTACAAAACTCCTCGTACCTCACCCATGGGATTATTGCAGCCTCTGTCAATTCCATCTCGTCCTTGGGGATCTATCTCTATGGACTTTATTGTCGACTTACCAGTCTCCAAAGGGAAGAATTCCATCTTAGTAGTGGTTGATCGGCTCACCAAAGCAGCCCATTTTATTCCTTGCCCTGGACTACCTTCTGCTAAAGAGACTGCTGATCTTATAATTCAGAATGTGTTTTGTCTTCATGGAATACCAGATGAAGTGGTTTCGGATCGCGGAGTATAATTCACATCAAGATTCTGGCGGAGTTTTTGCACAGCACTCGACATAAATGTCAGTTTGTCTTCTGCTTTTCATCCCCAGTCTAATGGTCAGACTGAGCGCACAAATCAAACGTTAGAACAGTATCTCCGATGCTACATCTGCCATTTACAGGATGACTGGGTCTATTTGCTTCCAATGGTGGAGTTCTCCTACAATAATTCTCAGAATGCCTCCACTAAACAAACACCGTTTTTTTCAAATTTGGGTTACCATCCCAGTATTCTTCCTAATCTTCCCAGAGAAACTTTTATTCCTGCAGTGACTGACAGAATACAATCACTTCAACAGAATCTGGAAATGCTAAAAATTACATTATCAATTGCCCAGGAGAAATATAAGGAAACAGCAGATAAATCTCGTAGACCTTCTCCAACCTTCAAAGTGGGAGATGAAGTATGGCTTTCCACCAAGAATCTGAAACTTCACTTACCTTCAGCAAAATTGGGCCAAAAATTTATTGGTCCTTTCAAGATTATTGGACAAGTAAACTCAGTGGCTTTTCGTCTCAAACTTCCCAGACCAATGAGCATACATCCAGTGTTCCATGTATCCCTACTGAAACCTGTTGTTCCAAATCCATTTCCAGGACGCCACCTGCCTCCCCCTGATCCTATCGAAGTTGATGGACAAGAACATTATACTGTTGAAAACATCCTGGACTCCAGGATATTCAGAAATCGGTTGCAATATCTAATAAAATGGCAAGGATATGGCCCTGAGGATAATTTGTGGGAACCCGTAGGCAATCTCAATGCTCCTCGACTGGTTAGGGAATTTCACCAAAGATATCCAGATAAACCAAGTCAAACATCGTCCTGAGGCCGCTGTCGAAAGGAGGGAGTAATGTCAGGATTCTGTTGTTGTACTGCAAAATTACCACTAGTGGCCGCTGTTTTACACTTTGAAGAATTGTGCTGCACTTTTACTCCTTACCACTGGAGGCTGCTGTTTTGCCCTTAAACCTGCCCTTAACCAAGATGGCAAATGTTGCATCGTGTGGAACCATCTTGTTTCCTGTTTGGGCCTACTTCAGACCACATGGAATACCAAACAGTGCTTGAGTATTGTGACTTGTTCCAGTCTCCTGCTCCTGAGAACTGTCTTTGCCAGACTGTTCCTACTTCCTTGCTATTTACTACTACTCGTGTTCCACCCTCCAAGCACTGTTCCTGGTGACGTCTCACCGGGTTCTGCACTGTGCTCCGCTCGCTACTTTTGACCATAGGAATCGGCTTCCGAAATCGCAGAGCAGGAGACCATTGTGTCTCCTGTTGCCATAACAGCAGTCACCAGTCCCGATTGCCTCTCAGGGCTGGCGATCTGCTAGTAACCGCTACGATGCAGCAATCGCTTTCGATTGCTGCATCGAAGGGGTTAATGGCAGGGATCGGAGCTAGCTCCGGTTCCTGCCGTTACAGGTGGATGTCAGCTGTACAGTACAGCTGACTTCCACCGCTGATGACGCCGGATGAGCTCCTGACCCGGCGCCCTCTTGCCGTCAGCTACGGAAGCCGATCAGGCTCCGCCGCCGGGTGGATCTTGACCGGCTTCAGTGCTAGGCAGACCGGGAGGCCAGTATTAGGCCTCCGGTTGCCATTGCAGCCACCGGAACCCCGGCAATTTCATTGCTGGGGCTCCGATGAGCTGCAAACACCTTAAGTGCAGCGATTGCGTTTGAGCGCTGCACTTAGGGGGTTAATGGCGGGGATCGAAGCTAATTTCGGTCCCCGCCGTTACAGTCGGATGTCAGCTGTAAGATACAGCTGAGATCCGACGATGATGGCACCGACTCAGCTTCTGAGCCGGTGCTAAACATTTGACGTAAATGTACGGCATTTTGCGGGAAGTCAATGCTTTCCATGACGTACATTTACGTCAAATGTCGGGAAGGGGTTAAAATGCAGGAATTTAATTACCGCCTCAAAGTGTGTCCTGATCATTATTATGTGGTAGGGAGGGGTGCTATATAACATATCAGACGACCAGTAATATCTAATAGTGGGCTTTTTTATAATGCCAAAACGTAAAAATATGCCCCAAAATGTACACAGCTCTGTTGCGTTTGTTGGAGTCCAATTTTGGTCTCTGGCATAGTAGGAGTCAGGGTCTTGGGAGATAAACTGAGCAGCATAGATGTTCGTCTACTTAACCATCAAATTTATTAGGGAGTCAGAAGAAAAAGGTAAAAAAAAAAATCAATGGCCTCGAAACCTGTGGCATCAAATTGAATACCTGAGGATGCTGTAAAATCAGGCACTTGGGGCTATAATTATCTGCAACTACCCATAACAATTCGGCATTGCAGGACCTTTGAAACTTCGGCAGTGAAGGGGGGGTTCAGAGTCAGTTTAGCTAGATACAGACTCAGATGAAAGCACAAACTGTGCTTCACCTTCACTTGCTGAGTCCGTATCGGAGCATAACATTTGGTATGCCTCTTCAGCAACGTTAAGCCTTTGGGCCTTATTTTATATTTCTAACTGGGGATGACAGGTCTGATGACAGGCGATGAAAGGTCTGATGACAGGTCTCATGACAGGCGATGAAAGGTCTGATGACAGGTCTCATGACAGGCGATGAAAGGTCTTATGACAGGTCTGATGACAGGCGATGAAAGGTCTGATGACAGACGATGAGAGGTCTGATGACAGGTGATGAAAGATCTGATGACAGACGAAGAAAGCTCTGATGACATGTCTGATGACAGGCGAAGAAAGGTCTGATGACAGTTTTTTCTTTTTATATTTAAACTGAACAATGGGAGCAGGGCACCCACCAGTGACCCTGCTGTATTTAAAAGTGGGGATACCCTACCTAGCTACCAAATTCTAAATGAGAGGTGTCATTGTTACCTAACGGGGACCTCTTGTAGTGGCCAATCTAGGGGTATACAGCTGGGAACAGGTGATGACAGGTCTGATGAGAGGTGATGACAGGACAGATGACAGGTCTGATGACAGGTTTGGTGACACTGATCACCAGATGTTGGTGGTCGTGGTGTTTTATCAGAAGTCAGGGGACTGATTGCCAGCTTTACTTTCATGTTTTAACTGAATTTTCACAGCGTCTGGCTCTATCAAGCTCCAGTACACAATTGAGCTTGACAGAGCAGGAGATGCCGGCAAAACAATACTTCTGCTCTGTGATTAGACAGTCAGTACAGACTGGCCAATCACACCGCTCGCCGGCGCGGGGACCATTCTGATTGGTCCCGTACTGGCATCTCCCGCCTGGTAACTCTGCTTTAGAGCTGAGATGCCAGTTCTGTCACTGTGTCGCTTGATACAGTGACAGTTTAAAGTCCTGACGTGTCTGGTATGTCGGATTGCAAAAAGTTACTTGCAATACCGACGTACCAGACACATTTTGCGGGAAGGGGTAAATAACCAGAAGTAGAGGAAAATCTATTTATATAAATGTTCATAAATTGTACAAAACAAGGAACAAGCAATAATTCACCTGTGGAAGTTGTCCCAACATTAAGATAAAAGTGCTGCAAGGTTTTCATATTAAGCAGCTTTATTACATTGTAATGTTCTGCAGCCTGAAATAAATGGATTCAGGAACAGAATAATTTAAGAGCCTTATTAAAGTTTGGTGTTTACAGATGTTTTACTGGGAAGGTCAAGGACTTGTAATGTGGCTGAAAAGCCATTATGATCAAAACACATGAGATGACAGATGACAAGTAGCTCTAACCACATAATCACACTATTCTGACTGTCAAAGAGCAATGGAAACCTGATAAACGAATGAATAGTCTTGCGATGTGTGTTTGGTCTGTACAATGGGAGAAATTCCCAAGATTAACATCAGCATGCCCATAGACTATCATTAGCCAAACAGGAGTCAATTTCAGTGTATGAAACTGTATGTCACGGTTTGTGGTTATGTGGACCCACTAGACCGCACCGCCGTATCAGGGAGGCAGCTAGCTAAATGACAGGAACCCCAGAAATACAAAGTCCTGCACAAGGGTGCCTGGATAGTCCAGACAGTGGCCGCAGCTCTGGCACAGATGGAGATGGTTGCAGCACGTAACGCCAGACGTGGCGGATGACAGCAGGTGGCGCAGGTTGCGCCAGACCTGGCGAATCCCTCAGGACGTGGAAAGCAACAGCAGGTGCAGTAGACACAGCTCCAACTAATAGGCACAGGAACAAGAACACAGCACGGGATACAGGAACAGGTAACAGGGCACGGGTAACAACTAGAACGGGAAACACTAAGGGACCATTTGCAAGACAGACTTTGGAATAACTAACAACGCTCAGGCAAGGATCAGAAGGGCTGGGGCCTTCTTATAGAGCAGGAAATCATGTGGTTGATAATAATGATTGTTTTACAGGTGCGGACGCTGGCCCTTTAAGAGTGGGCCTGAGAATGCGCGCGCACCCTACGGTACACAGCAGACCGGAGTGGAAGTGAGCACTGGCGTCTCCTAGGAAGGAGATGGGAACCAGCGCTCACGGATCCATGGCTGCGGGGGTCGGGAGGTGCGTAAACCCAATGGCCCGTGGCCATGGACGCTACACTGTATCGGCACTATTCAAATACACACGCCGACCATAAGCCCAGAGTGCAGTGTGAACCCAGCCTTAAACATCTTGTGAATAGTGCCTGTCACGGTTAGGCCACATGCAAACAACAGATTTTACTGTTGGAAAAATCCATTGTGGATATGCCCAAGAATCCATGGCAGAAGTCCATGGATTTCTGCTGAGGATTTGCAGTTTTATCTGCAGCTAATCCGTGTGTGGCTACCCAACGTGGGATCGGTACGGAAACTGTATGGCATGTCACTTTTTTTCTGCAACATGGATTTCCCATTGGTACACAGTTTGTTGGTGGATATCAGGTGGATTTTGGTACGAATTCCACGTGAAAATTCATTATGTGAGAATGGCCTAAGGCTATGTTGAGAAGTTCAGGATCTACCTGTGGCAAATACTGACATGTAATTTAGGCCTCATGCACACTTCCATCACCGTTTTCTCGGCCGTTTTTGACGGATCCGTGTGTCCGTTTTTGTTTCCGTGTGCACTCCGTTTCCGTTCCGTGTTTCCGTTTTACACAGACGTTTTGCTTCCGTTTGGCTTCCGTTTTTACGTTTAAAAAACGGATGTGAACTTCATTTGAACCTGTCACATGTCCCAGGAAACACCCATAGAAAGTTTACAAGAAGTTTTTGGTGTTGTTTTCTGCAGCTTTCAGAGCATAGAGAACAGTTTGAGATGACTCTGCTTGGCTTACTTTGGTTTTTTGGGTGTTTTGGAGTGAAAATACGAGTCTATCTTCAGGAATGAATGTTTAGGCCTCGTGCACACTTACGTCACCGTTTTCACGGCCGCTTTTGACGGGTCTGTGTACCCGTTTTAGCGGCCGTGTGGTTACCGTGTGCACTCCCGTGTGCACTCCGTGTTTCCGTGCGCCGAGCATGGTACTGTCCAGCGTGACAGTACCATGCTCGGCGCGCGGAAAATACAATTTTAAATTATTTAAAAAAAAAACGTTCATACTTACATTGCTCCTGTCCGGCCTCCAGCGATGACGTTCAATCCATGTCGCCGCTGCAGCCAATCACAGGCTGCCGCAGCCGCTGCAGCCAATCACAGGCTGCCGCGGCCGCTGCAGCCAATCACAGGCTGCCGCGGCCTCGGCAGCCAATCACAGGCTGCCGCGGCCTCGGCAGCCAATCACAGGCTGCCGCGGCCTCGGCAGCCAATCACAAGCTGCCGCGGCCTCGGCAGCCAATCACAGGCTGCCGCGTCACAAAAGAAGGTCGGACTGGAGGAAGAAGAGGGACTCGTCACCAAGACAACGACCGGGTACGTATGAAAGGCTTTTTATTTTATTTTTAATCAGCAGCCTCTTTTCTCTATCAGGCTGCTGATTAGTGTAATATTTTTCTAATGTTTTTCTGCCCGCCCGGCGGTTGCTAGGCAACGGCTCCGTCACACACGGATGGCACACGGATGCCTTCCGTGTGCCTTCAGTTTTTTTGACGGCCCCATTGACTTGTATGGGCCTCACGGTCACGGAATCCCGGACCAAAGTAGGACATGCTCTACTTTGGATCGGAAAGGAGCAACGGACCGTCAAAAAAACTGAGGTGTGTATGGCCCCATTGAAATTAATGGGTTCAGGGTGCTATCAGTGACAAAAACGGATAGCACCCTGAAGGAAAAAACTGAAGTGTGCATGAGGCCTTCCAAGTGTGGGGCAGAAATCCGGATATGCCAGCGGATCCGCAAATAGATTAGCCCTATTGTCATTTAATGGGGCTAATCCGCAGCATTTCCGTGCGGAATAAGCGGAAATAATGCATGTAGATAAATCTGGCAGTATTTTGTGGCAGCAGCCCAATACTATACTGTGATGAATAGGATTTTATGAATTCCCATTCACATAGTGCGGTTGAAAACAATGTAGTTTACAGGACATGCTGCAGTTTTTCCCAAGTTGCAAAAAATTTTTAAGTAAGCGGAGTATGTTAAAATAACAATCAATGATTTACTCACATTTCTGATACCTGCCGTGTTGACCTCACAAATATCACGGCTGTGACGAAGTGATAAGCTGTTGCAGTCATGTGCCCAGAAGACACATCATTGCTCAAGAATTGTGAACAAAGACTGTGGGACATATACTGCTAACAGAGTGTTCCCCAGTACCAGCCACAGAATGGATACAATTCTGTCCATGATCATGTGATGGACACACGTGCACGGATCGTTGCAGGGTCATGTGATAGACACAGGTGTACGGCTCCTTACAGTATGTGTATCAGAGCTGTGTCTACTAACGCTCCCAGCACCTCTGTGTACATCACATGAGCAGAGATCTTGAAAACTGACAGAAATTAATACAGTAAGTATATTGGAAAATTATAAAGCTTTTAATTGTACAAAAAAACAACATTAATTTGCTAAAAAAAACTGGACAACTCTCTTTAAGAAGCACTGCTTTGATAACTATTTAACCCCTGTATGTCATGGCCGCAAAGGGGGACTATGGATCAAGTTCACGGGCTGAGCCTGCTCTATACTCAGCGGGTGTTGGCTGTATTTTACAGCTGACACAACACTTCAACCACCGGGATCGGATATAATGGCGATCAGAGCCATTTAACAACTAAGATGCTGTGGTTAATAGTGACTACAGCATCTAAGATGTTAGAAAGAGGGGGAGACTGCAATCACAATCCCCCTGTGATGATGCGATCAAGTGGTGCCGATGGTTGTTATGGCAGCCTGGGGGCTCGTTGAAGACTACAATACAGTGGCATACAGTGAAATACGTCGGCCGAACTTCCTGGGCACAGTACTACTTGAAGCACTGTGCCCGGAGAAGCCCCTAACCTCACTGCCCATAGATAGACAGTGAGGTCAGGGGCTTTCATAAACAGCGTCTCCAGCCAGGGCATCGCAAGAGTTCTGGCTGGGGACTCCTGTCTTGAGAAAGCCCTTGATGTCACTATCCATATATGGACAATGAGGTAAGGAGCTTTAAAAACCCGCAATCCATGACAAGGATTACGCTCCTGGAGGAGACCCTGCCGTCTTCGTCCATATATGGGCACTGACGTTAGGAGCTTTAAGATACCGGAATCCCCGACCAGAGCTTCGGCAACGCCCTGGTCGGAGATTCCACTACTGGAGGGAACACCTGATGTCAGGGGCTCTAAGCTAAGGAGTACCTGGCCAGAGCATCGGAAGCGTCTTCAATAAATAGAAAAAACATAAGTGCTTTAAATTTATAGACTTTGCATAGGTTACTGCCCTTGCAATATAAATAGTTTAGTTGCCACAAGACACAGTAAATAAAATTGACGGAGTGTGTTTTATATCTCATGTATATAGGGTTCCCATATTGCATTTGTCAATAACGTTATTTAGGACTGTAGTTGTATTGGGGTTGTATATAACAACCCCCCCTACCCATTCCTGTTGAAGATTGCTCTCCGTATTTTATTTTTGCTTTAGGGGAATCCCATTCACACTCTCAGGTCAAAACAGTCCTCTCAACGCGTTTCTTCTAGGCTTTGGAATCATCAAGAGAGATTAGGCATTTTAAAGAGGTTGTTGCAGGGGGCGTGGCCTGGATGCTGACTGTGGCGGACGCTTAACTCGGAGCTCCGTCCTCAGACCTCGAAGCGACGGTAAATAAGCGACTGAAAGCCGACTTACCTGGCATTTTCTGGAGTCCCGGAGTGCAGGCGAGATAATGACCAGGAAGAGAGGCAACAAAACCAGCCCGAAACGCCTGACAGACTTCTTCTCCACCCGCAGCATGAGGCGGGACGGCATCCAAGATGGCGCCGGCGTGAACTCCCCAGAAGATTCCGGCGCTTGTGGCAGAAGCTCCGGCCCAGCGTCTCCTACAGCCTCTCTGGGTGAGTCTTCACACACTCCGGTGTGCCCCAGACAGGGATCTAAGGAGAGAGAGGGAGAAGCGTTATATGCAGCTAGCCCTTTGCAAACATCCCATGCTGACAGGGCAGAGGAACAGAGGCCGGAGAGGGAGGAAGAAGGGACTATAGCAAACCATAGACAGAGCCCAGGGATCTCGGAAGAAGATACTGCAAGGGAAGGAGACCCAATATCTAATCTGCCCACCACAGACCAGGTGGCGTCAGAAAAGTTTATTAAAGGCATGGTAATGGCGCTCAGAGGATCTTTGCAACAGGATATGGCCAAAATCACTGCCAAGCTAAATACTTCCATAGAAGAGCTGGGTACTAGAGTGGATCATGTGGAAAACAAGATGGGAGATTTCACACAGGCCCATAATGATCTGGTTAATGCGCACTATGGGTTAGAGGAGGAGGTGGAAGCTATGAAAAATAAAATGGCGGATATGGAGGATCGAAACAGGCGGAACAATGTTAAGTTTCGGGGCATTCCGGAATCGGTGGTACAAGCGGATCTTCAGGGGTATCTCCAGAAGTTGATTAAAACCCTATTGCCCGACACCCACCCTCTGGATTGGATTATTGATCGTGCTCATCGTCTGCCGAAACCCAAAGCTCTGCCGGCGGACATACCGCGCGACGTGATCTCCCGCGTTCATTTTTATCATGTGAAGGAGGCCTTGATGTTCGCTGCGCGGAAAAGAGAGCCCTTACCAGATCCATTTGGTGGCGTCCATCTATATGTGGATCTCTCGCAGGCTACGTTGCAAGCAAGGAGGGCTTTCTCTCCGATAACCCTGTTGTTACGGAACCATAAAATACCCTATAAGTGGGGCTTCCCTACTAAGCTGTTGATAAGGAAAGATGATCGTAGCCATGTCCTGTTCAAGCCTGCTGATGGGGATAAATTGATGTCGGACTGGGGCTTCCTGCTCTCTGGCCCACAGCGGAAAGTATCTCCTAGGGGACCGGCGAGGATCTCCCCAGAATGGTCAAGGCATACCGAAACTCGCTGAAAGACTGGCTTTATTGGCTAAACGAGAGGTCGAGTCTCATCTGGTCGAACTTTCACCCCCGAAACCTTTACGGGATCGCCAAGGTTGATGGGATCCTACTGGAACTGTTCCTGGTTCCGGAGAATGTTGTTTTTCCAATACGAATGCAGTTTTTTATGTTTCTGTTTTTCCTGGTTGTCCTCCCGGTTGTTTTATTTAAACAGCTTTTTCAAGAATATCCTTTTCAGTATTGTCCAAGTATGCAATGTCAAATTGATACAGTGCCTTACCTATGTTATATTGCAGCTCTGTAATAGGGATCATGGCGGTTAAGATAATGTCCCTTAATGTTAAGGGTCTAAATAGTCCTTTTAAGAGGTCGTCGGCCTGGAAGGAGGCTCTGAAGTCTGGTGCGGATATTATGTGTCTGCAAGAAACACATTTCCAGCAATTGAAATGTCCGACCTTCGCAAATGCTAGATTTCCCCATGTTTTTATGTCTAATGCTGAAAGGAAAAAGGCGGGGGTCTTGATAGCCATCAGGGATACGATAGATTTTAAATTAGTGGACTCCCGGGTGGATGTGACGGGGAGATTTCTTGCTCTGATATGCTCCATTAATGATACCCTAATCACACTAGTCAATATATATGCTCCTAATGTTTCTCAGATTGGATTTCTAAACAAAACTATACGGAAAGTTCGCAAAATCCAGCAGGGGCAGCTTATTTTATGCGGATATTTCAATATCATTCCAGACAGAATTTTAGACTCCACCAGTAGGAGCAAGAGATCTCTCCCTACTTTGTCAAAGTGGGTTCAGCAACAGGAAATATACGACGTGTTTAGATGTCACAATGCTTCGTCAAGAGAATTTTCCTTTTACTCGCCGTGTCACCACACCTTCTCTAGGATAGACCTATTTCTGGTAGATAAGTGGTTGCTGAATTCAGCGATAAAAGCTGATGTGGGAGACATTACTTGGTCGGACCATGCCCCAGTCTCCATGCAGGTGGCGTTGTCACCCTGGACTCGCCCGCATAGGTCATGGAGGAACAATACTTTTCTGATGGCCTTGACCCTATATAGAGGGCGTATTTCCTCCCAGATAAAGGATTACTTTGACCTGAATGATTCCCCGGACATAGACCCATTTGTGTTGTGGAACGCCAATAAGGCGGTGATGCGTGGGCTTTTGATCCAACAGAGTTCCCATTATAAAAAACAAAAACAGATGAACACAGATCGCATACTAGCACAGATCAAAACCCTAGAGATGCAACAGCAATCCTCCCCGTCTCTCACGGTTCATGACGCCCTGGCTAAACTGAGGCGTGACTTGAGAGAAATACTGATAGCAGACTTTGATAAAAGTTTGACCTCCCTTCGCATGACATACTACACCTCACACAACAAGGCGAGTAAATATATGGCGAATAGAGTTAAACAAAAACGGCAGAAGTCGAGGATACCGTTTTTGATAGAGGAAGGGAAGGAGCCAAAGATCTCGAATCCCCAAGGGATTGCAGACAGGTTTAGCCAGTTCTATTCCAAATTGTACAATTTACAAGACGACCCCATTATAGTACCGCCTACGGCAGAGGCAATAGATACATTCCTAGATCAGATTCAACTGCCTAAAATAACTTCTCTTCAACTAGATCAACTAAACGCTCCTATTTTATCAGACGAGGTGTCCAAAGTTATAAGACTGGCTAAACCAGGTAAGGCCCCGGGGCCGGATGGGTTCTCATCTGAATATTACAAATTTAACGAATCTATTTTGTCCCCTTACTTAGCTCGTATTTTTAATGTAGCCATAGCTAGGGGAAGTCTCCCGGCCGAGATGTTGCAGGCTACTATTGTAACAATCCCAAAACAAGGGAAGCCTCCGACTCTCCCGGCTAATTTCCGACCCATCTTATTGCTAAATTGTGATACAAAGCTTTATGCAAAATTATTGGCCCAACGTCTTTTGACGATACTTCCCACAGTAATTCATAACGATCAAGTAGGTTTCACTAAGGGGAGACAGGCGCCAGATGGCACAAGGCGCATTATAAATTTAATTTCCAGGGTGGAGGATGGTCGAACGCCCTCTGTTCTCCTTACTCTGGACGCAGAAAAGGCGTTCGACAGGATACACTGGGGATTTGCCTTCGAAACTATGAAGAGATTTGGGTTTTCGGGAGCCATACTAGGGGCGATCGGGGCCCTGTACTCTGCACCTTCCGCCCGGGTGCTGGTTAACGGGATGCTGTCTGAGCCATTTAATATCACCAATGGAACAAGACAGGGTTGCCCATTGTCTCCTTTGCTTTTTACCATGGTGATGGAGCCAATGGCAGAATTGATACGGATGGATATGGGGGTACGAGGGATATCCGTAGGACATAGACAGCATAAAATTGGACTGTTTGCGGACGATGTCATACTGACCCTTACAGAACCAATGTCCTCTCTCCGCAGAGTTGCAGAGATTTTGACACAATTTGGCAAAGTATCCTATTATAAAGTAAACGCCTCCAAGTCTCAGATATTGGGAGTGGCCATACCATTGACACTGCGACAAGATATTCAGAGGGAGTTTCCGTTTGGTTGGGAGGAGATGTCGATTCCGTATTTAGGCATAAAATTGTGCTCGCCAACATCTAAACTAGCCCATATTAATATTCTCCCTCTTCATGATAAATTGCAAGACGAATTAAAACGCCTGTCGGATACAGAACCATCCTGGATGGGCCGAGTAATTCTGTATAAAATGCTTATCCTCCCCAAGATACTTTATGTGCTTAGGACAGTGGTGGCACCTCTGCCGGCCTTTATCCTTCGTAAGTTACAGGATCAGCTGATGCGGTTTATATGGAAAAATAAGAAGCCTCGGATAGCTAGGCACCGCCTTTACATACATAGGCAGAGAGGAGGGATGGGGGTACCGAGCCTAGAGGCTTATCATAAGGCTATAGAGATACGACAATTGCGATACTGGTGCAATACATTCTCTGGCTCTAGTTGGCCGACGATTGAACAACACCTAATGGGGGATGTTCCTCTTACCTCGTTACTTTTAATCCATGCAAAATTTCCTAAAAAGGTACTTCCTAAATTTCCCACAGTACGAGTTTCGTTACAAGCATGGAGACATATTCTGACAGTGACGCCCTCCTCTACCTCGGGGTGCAAGCTCTTCTTACCATTGGATTCTCTTGAGCTTTTAATACCTGATCTGAATCTGCGTAATTGGGCTAGGTTGTGAGTGGCGTCGCTGGAAGATCTTTATAGGGAGGATAGTATTAAATACTTCTCAGAATTGAGAGAGAAATTTGCCTTGGCTCACTCTGAGTTTTTTAAGTACTTGCAGATTCGACATCTCCTCCCGACACGGGCACACGCCCAGGTCTGCATTCCCTCCAGGATATACCATCTGCTATTCGAAGCCTCCATAATAGAGTCTAACTTAACAAAGTCCTTCTATGAAGTGCTTTTGGAGGATACGATGATGGCCAAAAATCCACAAATGATACAGTGGGAGAGGGACTTGGGATCCACTTACACCATAGAGGAATGGTCCAGGGCCATTAAGTGGACGCTAAGGTCTACCAGGAACTCAAACCTCCTGGAAGTCTATCACAAACTGGTGTTGCGATGGTATTATACTCCCCTTCAAATATCCAAGATATTTCCCGGGACTGGCTCTGGTTGCTGGAGGGGGTGTGGAGGGGTGGGGACCCTATACCACATATTTTGGGAATGCTCCATTATCGCTCCAGTGTGGGTTTCAGTGTTCAATCTTGCTTCTAGATTGCTGGGGGTTCAGCTGACACCAAGCGCAGATCTAGCTCTTCTGTCCCTAAATATGGGCATAATTTCACCGGAAGATAGAGCCCTGGTTAGCCATATATGTCTATCAGTTAAATTATTTGTGGCCAAAAACTGGAAGTCAGTTTCGGTCCCGTCCTTGAGGGAGATTATAGAAAAGGTCTCATCCCATTGTGTATATGAAAGATTATTTGCATTAGAGCCGGACACGCGCCGTGAGGTTCAATTTGGCACACAACTGTGCTTAACGGCAGTAATAGAATATACAATTAATAAACCGAATTGAGAGTCCCTGATGATGTGTCACATGTATTAGTGGCACGGAAACGCGTTGGACTGTCTCCTATGTCAGTGAGGTGCGTCAGTGCAGTATACTATAAGTGGAGAGGTTTTGCTCGGTGTTTGGAATAACATCAGCACACGAGTTTTCCTCTCTTCATGACTGACCACCTTATCTGAGCCTGTTCTATTGTAATTAGGGCTAGGATAGCCTATTTTTAATTATTATCAATTAAACAATATTTTAATCGTTCTACTACAGGCAGTAAATTTGAATGAATAACGGAACGAAATAATCTTATCATTGTGCATATTTTATTATTTGCACTTCGTCAGAACAGAATGAATAGGTTTAAAACCCAGTGGCAAAGGTGGACTGACATGTTCCCAGGTTGAGGCAGATGAAGATAACTGGGGGCTTCCACACTGACTACAGTGGCTATAATTGGTGAGGTGGTTAATATTGGTGGAGCACAATAAAGGATATAAGAATGTTCTATGAAAACCTTCCTTGTTTCCCTATCCCTTCCCTTCCCTTCCCATCTTCCCTTCCAAGATGATGTTTTCAGTTTACGTACCTCAGTTGTACTGGATGGTATTATTTTGTTCTTTGATCATCTATTTGATGGTACAGTTTGTATGCATATGTACAACAATGTTTTTTCTGTGTTTTAAACCAATAAAAATCAATGTTGTTAAAGAGGTTGTTGCAGAGCATATTTCTGGTTGTGGCTCCCAGTTTTAAAAGTACTTAAAGTGGCAAAGAAACCATGGCAGAGTGGTGCAGAGTTCAGCCGCACATGTTCCGCTCCATGCGTACATATTGATGTATGTCACAACCTCAGATGCTCAATATGAGCGCATGGAGCGGAACAATAAAAACTACATCTACGTCTACATCTTGCCCCGCAAAAAAACAAGCCCTTACACCACTCCATCAACGGAAAAATAAAAAAGTTATGGCTCTCAGAACATTACGACACAAAACAATCGTTTTTTTAACAAATAGTATATTCTTTGTAAAAGTAATACATTGTAAAAAAAAAATATATAAATTTGATATCACAGTAATCGTATTTACTGGCAGAATAAAGTTAACATGTCGTTGAACTCCATAAAAAACTATGGTGGAACACATTTTTTTCCCCATTCCACCCCTATGAATTGTCTTGCAGTTTTTCAGTACATTATATGGTACAATAAATGGTGCCATTAAAAAATATAACTCGTTCTGCAAAAAACAAGCCCTCATACATATCAACGGAAAAATAAAAAAGTTATGCCTAGAAAACCAAAAAATTAATGTGTCTCCAAGGGGATTGTCCCCTTTAAACAACCCCATTTACATATCATGATGTCTGTGCCTTTCATGTACGCTCATAGATTTCCATATGTTACATAGTTTGTACGGTTGAAAAAAGACACATGTCCATCAAGTTCAACCAAGGGATGGGAAAGGTGAAGTGGGATTGGAAAGGGGAAGTAAAAAATTTCTACACATAGCAGTTAATATTTTTTTGATCTAGGAAATTATCTAAGCCTTTTTTAAAGCCATCTACTGTCCCTGCTACGACCAGCTCCTGCGGTAGGCTATTCCATAGATTCACAGTTCTCACAGTAAAGAAGGCTTGTCGCCTCTGCAGGTTGAACCTTTTTTTCTCCAGACGGAGGGAGTGCCCCCTTCTTTTTTGAGGGGGTTTTACATGGAACAGGATTTCACCATATTTTTTGTATGCGCCATTCATATATTTATATAAGTTAATCATGTCCCCCCTTAGTCGTCTTTTCTCAAGGCTAAATAGGTTTAGTTCTTTTAATCTTTCCTCATAACTTAGATTCTCTGCGCCCCTTATTAGCTTCGTTGCTCTTCTTTGTATTTTTTCCAACTCCAGGGCATCCTTTCTATGAACTGGAGCCCAGAACTGGACTGCATATTCTAGATGAGGCCTCACTAATGCTTTGTAAAGTGGTAATATTACATCCCTGTCCCGCGAGTCCATGCCTCTTTTGATACACGACAATATTTTGCTGGCCTTTGAAGCAGCTGATTGACACTGCATGCTGAAATTTAGTTTATGATTTACAAGTACACCCAGATCCTTCTCAACAATTGACTCCCCCAGTGTAGCTCCCCCTAGGACATATGATGCTTGCAGGTTTTTCGTACCCAGATGCGTAACTTTACATTTATCTACATTAAACTTCATTTGCCAAGTGGACGCCCAAACACTTAGTTTGTTTAAATCTGCCTGCAATTCACAAACATCTTCCATAGTCTGAACTATATTGCATAGCTTGGTGTCATCTGCAAAAATAGAAATAGTGCTATTAATCCCATCCTCTATATCATTAATAAATAAGTTGAATAATAGTGGTCCCAGCACTGAACCCTGGGGTACACCACTTATAACTGGGGACCATTCAGAGTAGGAATCATTGACCACAACTCTCTGGATACGGTCCTTGAGCCAATTCTAAATCCAATTACAAACTATACTTTCTAAACCTATAGTCCTTAATTTACCCATTAGATGTCTATGAGGGACAGTGTCAAATGCCTTTGCAAAGTCCAAAAACACTATATCCACATGCTGTGATATACGCTTCACTTTGGGTGGTTCTCGTCAGTAATAGGTAATTGTGGGGGTTCTGCTGCTGGTCTATTCAGAGAAAATGAGTTTTTGAAAGAGAAAATTCCCTTTAACCCCTTAAGGACTGGGACAATTTTGGCCTTAAGGACCGAAAATTTTTTTTTTATATTTCCCTCTTTGCATCTCGGCACTCATAACTTTTAAATTTTTTGTCTGACGTGACTGTATGATACCCCCTGAGGAAGCTAGAACAGCGAAACGCGCGTTGGAGTGCTATTATTATCTTTCGTTACGTGGATCACATGGATCGCAGGTTTATCATCACACCCATGGGTAAGTTTTGATTCATGGGCTCCGTCCGGTATTTGCCGGATGGGTTCTCTTGCTCACCATTGGATACATGCACGGTGTATTCCCCTTGTGTTACATGGTATAGGGGGTCCTCCTTCTGGGAGTACCTCCTCATAGGTTACTTATGGAGACGCTCATTATATGTGGGGACATGTTCAGTGTTATGTTTGTAGCATTATAGTCAGTAGACTCTATATAACATACACCATTGCAATGTACGTATTGACCGCATGGTCCTCTATATATCACTTGTGTCTACCACATGTATGTCCCCGTGTTTAGGTGGAATATATATACCTTGCTCCTTTAGGATAAGGTGTAGCATTTACATCATTCCTGCGTTTGATCACTTGTGACGTGATCCATATACTACTTCTCTCTTTTTTAGAAACCTCGTTGTGTTTTTATTATTATAGATGTTATATGTTTATTTATATGCAATAAAATTATCTTTTTTACATTATATGTGGCCTTGTGACTCTTGGTTCTCAAATTCTTTATATAACTTTTAAATTTTTTGTCTGACGTGACTGTATGTGACTTTATTTTTTGCGGAACGAGTTGTACTTTATGCAGGTACCATTTTTTGGTACATTTACATTATTGTTTATTTTGGCAAAAATGTAGAAAAAAAAAAAGCAGTTCAGCTGCAGTTTTCTTTTTTTTTTTTGTACACCACACGCCAATCATCATAAATAACATTATACATTTATTGTACGGGCTGTTATGGACGTGGCGATACCAAAATGTAAATATGATTTCATTTTTTGAAACTTAAATTTTGAAAAGTTTATTTATTGTAAAAAATTTGTATTTCTGTGTATTTTTTTTACATTTTTATTTTATTTAACATCACTTTCTTTTTTTATTAACTTCACTTTTTTTTTTTTTAATCCCATAGAGGGATTTTTTTATTTCGATTTTTGAACTTTAATGTACTGGCATATATCTATATGCCAGTACATTAGCCTGTGTACTGATAGCAGTTGTTAGGGCATACCTCAGTAACAACAGGGAATATGGTCAGACTGACCTAGGGTCCTTCAATGGACCCTGGGCTGTCTGCCCATACTAGGTATAGCCATCGATCACGTCACAGGGATTTCTTCTGACACGATCAAAGGGGAGACCCCCTTCTCACTATTGCTTTGAATGCCGCGATCAGCATTCATCACGGCATTCAAGGGGTTAACGACGAGTAGAGGTTTCTCTTCTCTCAGCCGTTAGAGCGGGGCTGTGGCTGCATATTACAGCTGTTTCAGCCGTTGCCCCGTTCATCGTGGCGTGCGGACACTGGCTGTCACACAGGATGAAAATACTCGTCCTAATGCGCCAAGTACCCGCCACTCAGGACGAGTATTCTCGTCCTGTGTGGAAACCAGTTAACCCCTTAATGACATAACACGTACATGCACACAGCAGCTGTTAAGGGGAAGTATGGAGCTGGCTGGTTGCGCTCGCTCCATACTTAGCGGATGAGCGCTTTGTAATACAGCCGACACCTCATCGAAATGGTCTGCCATCTTTGTACTCCTTTGAAGCCTCGGAGAGGGCTTCAAAGGAGACTGTTGTAAGTGGTCTGCACAGAGCCCTGAAACCTTCAGGATGAAATGGAAGACCCAGGGGCGTAGCTAAAGGCTCATGGGCCCGGGTGCAAGAATTCAGTTTGGGCCCCCCTACCCCTCCCCAACACCACCATCACCAGACCCCTGTGCGCGCCTATGCCCAGCCGCCTTGACAGCAGCCCACATAGTATAATGCCCCCACACAGTATAATGCTCCCATAACTGCCCCATACAGTATAATGCCCCCATAACTCCCCATACCGTATAATGCTCCCCATATCAGCCCCCACAGTATAATGCCCCACAAATCTGCCCCCATATAGTATAGTGCGCCCCATATCAGCCCCCATACAGTATAATGCCCCCATATCAGCTCCCGATACAGTATAATACCCCCATATCAGCACCCCATACAGTATAATGCTCCCCCATATGAGCTTCCCATACAGTATAATGCCCCTCATATGAGCTCCCCATACAGTATAATGCCCATCCATATCAGCTGCCCATACAGTATAATGCCCCCCATATCAGCCCCCCATACAGTATAATGCCTCCCATATCAGCCCCCATACAGTATAATTCCCCCATATCAGCCCCCATGCAGTATAATGCACCCCCACCTTATTAGCCCCATGCCATATCAGTCCCCTATACAGTATAATATCCCCCGCCATATCAGTCCCCCATTCAGTATAATGCTCCCCGCCATATCAGGCCTTCATACAGTACAATGCCCCCATATGTGCATAAAAGAAAAATAACATAATTACTTATGGACACGTGTCTTTTTTCAACAGTACTAACTATGTAACTATGTAACCAGTGGCGGATTAAGTAGACCATGGGCCCTAGGCTGTTACCCAAACTTGGGCCCCCCTTCCTCACCGCCGCCCTGCCGCACCGTAACTATTTTTAACACTACTTTTTGGGGCAAGCATTAACAGTGTTACGATTCCCCTTGTCACAGCGCGGTGTCCCTACATACTGACAGTATCACACTGTGCTAGGACACATCCTCCTGACAAGGGGAATTGTCTATCAGTCCTGGACTGCAGAAAGACTTTTTGTGAAATACAAGGATTTCCTATAATAAACATGTCAGGAGAGGTGACAGATTCTCTATAAATCTAGTGACTCACAGGTGACGACGTAGTTTTTTTCCTCTTCTCCATCCAGTCCAGACTTCATGACGATTTTTCCCGGCCATGACCCATTTCTGCAGAATTTGCCACTCAGATGTCTTTGGCTCCTCACTTTTCCAACATTTCCACACCTATAAACAAAGATAATATCATCATGGTGCCACATACTGTGCCCCTAAATATAATAGCACCAAACACTGCGCCCCTGAATAAAATAGTACAAACACTGTGCCCCTAAATATTATAGCACCATAGACTGCGCCCCTGAATATAATTGTGCCAAACACTGTAGATAGCACCACACACAGCCCCCTGTAAATAGCGCTACACAGTCCTCCCCCTCTGTAAATAGCGTCACATAGCCCTCCCCCTCTTGTACATAGTGCTACACAGCAATCCCCCTTAGATATAGTGATACACAGCGCTCCCTTCTATATAGTGCTATACAACAATCCCCCCTTGTATATTGTGCTACACAGCGTCTCCCCCCTTGGACCTGCAGCTCTTGTAATTGCTCAGTATAATGTCCCCCATAGCTGCCCCCACAGTATATTGCCACCCATAGCTGCCCCCACAGTATAATGCCCTTCAGGGTATGTTCACACGGCCAAATTTCAGACGTATACGAGGCGTATTATGCCTCGTTTTACGTCTGAAAATACGGCTCCAATACGCCGGCAAACATCTGCCCATTCATTTGAATGGGTTTGCCGACGTACTGTGCAGACGACCTGTTATTTACGCGTCGTCGTTTGACAGCTGTCAAACGACGACTCGTAAAAATACAGCCTCGTCAAAAGAAGTGCAGGACACTTCTTTCAGACGTTTTTGGAGCTGTTTTCTCATAGACTCCAATGAAAACAGCTCCAAAAACGAGTTGGTAAAAAAATGAGTTGGTAAAAATGCGAGTTGGTAAAAAAACGTCTGAAAAGCAGGGTCTGTTTTCCCTTGAAAACAGCTCTGGATTTTCAGACGTTCTGGTTGACTACGTGTGAACATACCCTCATAGCTGCCTCCACACAGTATAATGCCCCATAGCTGCGACACAGTATAATGCCTCATAGATGTGACACAGTATAATGCCCCCATAACTGCAACACAGTATAATGCCCCATAGCTGCGACACAGTATAATGCCCCCATAGCTGCGACACAGTATAATGCCCCCATAGCTGACACAGCATAATGCCCCATAGCTGCGACACAGTATAATGCCCCATAGCTGCGACACAGTATAATGCCCCCATAGCTGACACAGTATAATGCCCCATAGCTGACGCAGTATAATGCCCCATAGCTGACACAGTATAATGCCCCATAGCTGACACAGCATAATGCCCCATAGCTGACACAGCATAATGCCCCATAGCTGACACAGTATAATGCCCCATAGCTGACACAGTATAATGCCCCATAGCTGACACAGTATAATGCCCCATAGCAGACACAGTAAAATGCCCCATAGCTGACACAGTATAATGCCCCATAGAGGTGACACAGTATAATGCCCCATAGAGGTGGCACAGTATAATGCCCCATAGAGGTGACACAGTATAATGCCCCATATGTATGTACCTAATAAAAAAAGAAAACATAATTGCTTACCTATCCCGGTTCCCACGACGGTGGGGGATGCGATGCTTCTCCTCCTCTGCACTGTGCTGTGCTGTGCTGTGAGTGACTCCGTGCAGACAGGCGCGATGACGTCACTACATCGCGCCTGCCTGCACCGAGCCGCTCACGGCAGAGTGAATGCTGGAGCGAGGCTCCAGCATTCAACCAAACTGAATCTGCGTCCTGCGGATGCAGATTCAGTCGGAAGCAGGCAGCGCGGTAGCGCTGCATAGTTTTTTAAGTTTGTGTGCGGTTCGGGCCGCGATGGGCCCCCTGGCAGCCTCGGGCCGCGATGGGCCCCCTGGCAGCCTCGGGCCCCGATGGGCCCCCTGGCAGCCTTGGGCCCCCTGGCAGCCTCGGGCCCCGGTCGACCGCCCGAAACGCCCACATTATAATCCGCCATTGTATGTAACTTACCTATCCCCGTTCCCACGCCGGGTGGAGGATCCTTTGCCTCCTCCGGTCTGTGCTATGAGTGACTCGGCGATGTAGCAAAATCATCTGCCAGCCGTCAGCTCCTTGCTCCAGTATTGAATGGAACCGGGACCTCTGTTAGTGACTCGCGACCCCCCGGAGGTCTTCACATGACCCTCAAGGGGGACACGACCCACAGTTTGTAATGTACTGTGTTGTATTGTACAGTTTGCGGGGGAGAGAGGAGGGGAGCTGTAATTGAACGCTGCCCCCCTCTCCACTGCAAACTTAGACAGCACAATACAACACAATACATTACAAGACAACATAATACAAACAACACAATACATTACATTACAACACAATACATTACAGACTCTGCAGCTCACCTGGAGTCCTCCGCACCGGCTCTTCCACACTAAGTGTATCATGTGACTGTAACCAGGAAGTGCCGGCTTCACGGCACAGAAAATGTATTTAATCGGCATGCTGTATGGCAACGGGGGCTTAGGGGCCCGGTCGCAACTGTGACCCCTATAGTTACGCCACTGGGAACACCCATTGAAAGCAAGACCTTCTCGTCCAACATCAGTGCCTGACCTCACAAATGCTCTTTTGTCTAAATCGGCACAGACAAACTCCAACATCTTGTAGAAAGTCTTCCCTGAAGAGTGGCAGTTGTTATAGCCATAAAAAGGGGTCCGACTCTATATTAATGCCGATGGTTTTGGAGTGAGATGACCAACTAGTTGATATAGGTGTGACTACCCTGGTAGTCTATAATAATAATGGGGTAAATGTAACTTCCCCAGTGGTTTAGTATAATTAATGGATTAATGTCAGCATCCCTGATGGTCTAGGGTGGTAAAGGGGTTAAAAAAGGACTCTGGATTTTTCTTCCCGCCGCCCCCCCTTCCCGTTTGCAAATGTGATGTAATGCAATGTAGTCATGTGTATCAGTTTGCCTGGTGCTATATTTCATGGGTAGCCGCACCGTTCCGGGACGCAGTTTGGTCACGTATTCTTTACTTTGACTCCCTGTATCCTCCTGTATCTGCTGTAGAAACCGGAGATCAATCTCTCAATGAAAGTCCACGATACTCAAAAATGTCTCCATGATTGAGCATATCACTCATGAATTGCACTCAAGATAAGCCAGAGAGTCTGCTTGAGGTCCGGTTTTCACTGAGCGGGGGAAGTTTTGAGGCTGCATGAGCGTGCTGCCACATAGCTTATTGGAATCAATGCTGCAGTATTGAAAAGAACAATCTAATAAAGCACCTGGGGCATTATCTAGGTAGATTCTCCAAATTGTAAAAAGAGATTTCTATGTGGAAATTGTACGGTTGAAAAAAGACACATGTCCATCAAGTTCAACCAAGGGATGGGAAAGGTGAAGTGGGATTGGAAAGGGGAAGTAAAAAATTTCTACACATAGCAGTTAATATTTTTTTGATCTAGGAAATTATCTAAGCCTTTTTTAAAGCCATCTACTGTCCCTGCTGCGACCAGCTCCTGCGGTAGGCTATTCCATAGATTCACAGTTCTCACAGTAAAGAAGGCTTGTCGCCTCTGCAGGTTGAACCTTTTTTTCTCCAGACGGAGGGAGTGCCCCCTTCTTTTTTGAGGGGGTTTTACATGGAACAGGATTTCACCATATTTTTTGTATGCGCCATTCATATATTTATATAAGTTAATCATGTCCCCCCTTAGTCGTCTTTTCTCAAGGCTAAATAGGTTTAGTTCTTTTAATCTTTCCTCATAACTTAGATTCTCTGCGCCCCTTATTAGCTTCGTTGCTCTTCTTTGTATTTTTTCCAACTCCAGGGCATCCTTTCTATGAACTGGAGCCCAGAACTGGACTGCATATTCTAGATGAGGCCTCACTAATGCTTTGTAAAGTGGTAATATTACATCCCTGTCCCGCGAGTCCATGCCTCTTTTGATACACGACAATATTTTGCTGGCCTTTGAAGCAGCTGATTGACACCGCATGCTGAAATTTAGTTTATGATTTACAAGTACACCCAGATCCTTCTCAACAATTGACTCCCCCAGTGTAGCTCCCCCTAGGACATATGATGCTTGCAGGTTTTTCGTACCCAGATGCGTAACTTTATATTTATCTACATTAAACTTCATTTGCCAAGTGGACGCCCAAACACTTAGTTTGTTTAAATCTGCCTGCAATTCACAAACATCTTCCATAGTCTGAACTATATTGCATAGCTTGGTGTCATCTGCAAAAATAGAAATAGTGCTATTAATCCCATCCTCTATATCATTAATAAATAAGTTGAATAATAGTGGTCCCAGCACTGAACCCTGGGGTACACCACTTATAACTGGGGACCATTCAGAGTAGGAATCATTGACCACAACTCTCTGGATACGGTCCTTGAGCCAATTCTAAATCCAATTACAAACTATACTTTCTAAACCTATAGTCCTTAATTTACCCATTAGATGTCTATGAGGGACAGTGTCAAATGCCTTTGCAAAGTCCAAAAACACTATATCCACATGCTGTGATATACGCTTCACTTTGGGTGGTTCTCGTCAGTAATAGGTAATTGTGGGGGTTCTGCTGCTGGTCTTTTCAGAGAAAATGAGTTTTTGAAAGAGAAAATTCCCTTTAACCCCTTAAGGACTGGGACAATTTTGGCCTTAAGGACCGAAATTTTTTTTTTTATATTTCCCTCTTTGCATCTCGGCACTCATAACTTTTAAATTTTTTGTCTGACGTGACTGTATGATACCCCCTGAGGAAGCTAGAACAGCGAAACGTGCGTTGGAGTGCTATTATTATCTTTCGTTACGTGGATCACATGGATCGCAGGTTTATCATCACACCCATGGGTAAGTTTTGATTCATGGGCTCCGTCCGGTATTTGCCGGATGGGTTCTCTTGCTCACCATTGGATACATGCACGGTGTATTCCCCTTGTGTTACATGGTATAGGGGGTCCTCCTTCTGGGAGTACCTCCTCATAGGTTACTTAGGGAGACGCTCATTATATGTGGGGACATGTTCAGTGTTATGTTTGTAGCATTATAGTCAGTAGACTCTATATAACATACACCATTGCAATGTACGTATTGACCGCATGGTCCTCTATATATCACTTGTGTCTACCACATGTATGTCCCCGTGTTTAGGTGGAATATATATACCTTGCTCCTTTAGGATAAGGTGTAGCATTTACATCATTCCTGCGTTTGATCACTTGTGACGTGATCAATATACTACTTCTCTCTTTTTTAGAAACCTCGTTGTGTTTTTATTATTATAGATGTTATATGTTTATTTATATGCAATAAAATTATCTTTTTTACATTATATGTGGCCTTGTGACTCTTGGTTCTCAAATTCTTTATATAACTTTTAAATTTTTTGTCTGACGTGACTGTATGTGACTTTATTTTTTGCGGAACGAGTTGTACTTTATGCAGGTACCATTTTTTGGTACATTTACATTATTGTTTATTTTGGCAAAAATGTAGAAAAAAAAAAAGCAGTTCAGCTGCAGTTTTCTTTTTTTTTTTGTACACCACACGCCAATCATCATAAATAACATTATACATTTATTGTACGGGCTGTTATGGACGTGGCGATACCAAAATGTAAATATGATTTCATTTTTTGAAACTTAAATTTTGAAAAGTTTATTTATTGTAAAAAATTTGTATTTCTGTGTATTTTTTTTACATTTTTATTTTATTTAACATCACTTTCTTTTTTTATTAACTTCACTTTTTTTTTTTTTAATCCCATAGAGGGATTTTTTTATTTCGATTTTTGAACTTTAATGTACTGGCATATATCTATATGCCAGTACATTAGCCTGTGTACTGATAGCAGTTGTTAGGGCATACCTCAGTAACAACAGGGAATATGGTCAGACTGACCTAGGGTCCTTCAATGGACCCTGGGCTGTCTGCCCATACTAGGTATAGCCATCGATCACGTCACAGGGATTTCTTCTGACACGATCAAAGGGGAGACCCCCTTCTCACTATTGCTTTGAATGCCGCGATCAGCATTCATCACGGCATTCAAGGGGTTAACGACGAGTAGAGGTTTCTCTTCTCTCAGCCGTTAGAGCGAGGCTGTGGCTGCATATTACAGCTGTTTCAGCCGTTGCCCCGTTCATCGTGGCGTGCGGACACTGGCTGTCACACAGGATGAAAATACTCGTCCTAATGCGCCAAGTACCCGCCACTCAGGACGAGTATTCTCGTCCTGTGTGGAAACCAGTTAACCCCTTAATGACATAACACGTACATGCACACAGCAGCTGTTAAGGGGAAGTATGGAGCTGGCTGGTTGCGCTCGCTCCATACTTAGCGGATGAGCGCTTTGTAATACAGCCGACACCTCACCGAAATGGTCTGCCATCTTTGTACTCCTTTGAAGCCTCGGAGAGGGCTTCAAAGGAGACTGTTGTAAGTGGTCTGCACAGAGCCCTGAAACCTTCAGGATGAAATGGAAGACCCAGGGGCGTAGCTAAAGGCTCATGGGCCCGGGTGCAAGAATTCAGTTTGGGCCCCCCTACCCCTCCCCAACACCACCATCACCAGACCCCTGTGCGCGCCTATGCCCAGCCGCCTTGACAGCAGCCCACATAGTATAATGCCCCCACACAGTATAATGCTCCCATAACTGCCCCATACAGTATAATGCCCCCATAACTCCCCATACCGTATAATGCTCCCCATATCAGCCCCCACAGTATAATGCCCCACAAATCTGCGCCCATATAGTATAGTGCGCCCCATATCAGCCCCCATACAGTATAATGCCCCCATATCAGCTCCCGATACAGTATAATACCCCCATATCAGCACCCCATACAGTATAATGCCCCCCCATATGAGCTTCCCATACAGTATAATGCCCCTCATATGAGCTCCCCATACAGTATAATGCCCATCCATATCAGCTGCCCATACAGTATAATGCCCCCCATATCAGCCCCCCATACAGTATAATGCCTCCCATATCAGCCCCCATACAGTATAATTCCCCCATATCAGCCCCCATGCAGTATAATGCACCCCCACCTTATTAGCCCCATGCCATATCAGTCCCCTATACAGTATAATATCCCCCGCCATATCAGTCCCCCATTCAGTATAATGCTCCCCGCCATATCAGGCCTTCATACAGTATAATGCCCCCATATGTGCATAAAAGAAAAATAACATAATTACTTATGGACACGTGTCTTTTTTCAACAGTACTAACTATGTAACTATGTAACCAGTGGCGGATTAAGTAGACCATGGGCCCTAGGCTGTTACCCAAACTTGGGCCCCCCTTCCTCACCGCCGCCCTGCCGCACCGTAACTATTTTTAACACTACTTTTTGGGGCAAGCATTAACAGTGTTACGATTCCCCTTGTCACAGCGCGGTGTCCCTACATACTGACAGTATCACACTGTGCTAGGACACATCCTCCTGACAAGGGGAATTGTCTATCAGTCCTGGACTGCAGAAAGACTTTTTGTGAAATACAAGGATTTCCTATAATAAACATGTCAGGAGAGGTGACAGATTCTCTATAAATCTAGTGACTCACAGGTGACGACGTAGTTTTTTTCCTCTTCTCCATCCAGTCCAGACTTCATGACGATTTTTCCCGGCCATGACCCATTTCTGCAGAATTTGCCACTCAGATGTCTTTGGCTCCTCACTTTTCCAACATTTCCACACCTATAAACAAAGATAATATCATCATGGTGCCACATACTGTGCCCCTAAATATAATAGCACCAAACACTGCGCCCCTGAATAAAATAGTACAAACACTGTGCCCCTAAATATTATAGCACCATAGACTGCGCCCCTGAATATAATTGTGCCAAACACTGTAGATAGCACCACACACAGCCCCCTGTAAATAGCGCTACACAGTCCTCCCCCTCTGTAAATAGCGTCACATAGCCCTCCCCCTCTTGTACATAGTGCTACACAGCAATCCCCCTTAGATATAGTGATACACAGCGCTCCCTTCTATATAGTGCTATACAACAATCCCCCCTTGTATATTGTGCTACACAGCGTCTCCCCCCTTGGACCTGCAGCTCTTGTAATTGCTCAGTATAATGTCCCCCATAGCTGCCCCCACAGTATATTGCCACCCATAGCTGCCCCCACAGTATAATGCCCTTCATAGCTGCCTCCACACAGTATAATGCCCCATAGCTGCGACACAGTATAATGCCTCATAGATGTGACACAGTATAATGCCCCCATAACTGCAACACAGTATAATGCCCCATAGCTGCGACACAGTATAATGCCCCCATAGCTGCGACACAGTATAATGCCCCCATAGCTGACACAGCATAATGCCCCATAGCTGCGACACAGTATAATGCCCCATAGCTGCGACACAGTATAATGCCCCCATAGCTGACACAGTATAATGCCCCATAGCTGACGCAGTATAATGCCCCATAGCTGACACAGTATAATGCCCCATAGCTGACACAGCATAATGCCCCATAGCTGACACAGCATAATGCCCCATAGCTGACACAGTATAATGCCCCATAGCTGACACAGTATAATGCCCCATAGCTGACACAGTATAATGCCCCATAGCAGACACAGTAAAATGCCCCATAGCTGACACAGTATAATGCCCCATAGAGGTGACACAGTATAATGCCCCATAGAGGTGGCACAGTATAATGCCCCATAGAGGTGACACAGTATAATGCCCCATATGTATGTACCTAATAAAAAAAGAAAACATAATTGCTTACCTATCCCGGTTCCCACGACGGTGGGGGATGCGATGCTTCTCCTCCTCTGCACTGTGCTGTGCTGTGAGTGACTCCGTGCAGACAGGCGCGATGACGTCACTACATCGCGCCTGCCTGCACCGAGCCGCTCACGGCAGAGTGAATGCTGGAGCGAGGCTCCAGCATTCAACCAAACTGAATCTGCGTCCTGCGGATGCAGATTCAGTCGGAAGCAGGCAGCGCGGTAGCGCTGCATAGTTTTTTAAGTTTGTGTGCGGTTCGGGCCGCGATGGGCCCCCTGGCAGCCTCGGGCCGCGATGGGCCCCCTGGCAGCCTCGGGCCCCGATGGGCCCCCTGGCAGCCTTGGGCCCCCTGGCAGCCTCGGGCCCCGGTCGACCGCCCGAAACGCCCACATTATAATCCGCCATTGTATGTAACTTACCTATCCCCGTTCCCACGCCGGGTGGAGGATCCTTTGCCTCCTCCGGTCTGTGCTATGAGTGACTCGGCGATGTAGCAAAATCATCTGCCAGCCGTCAGCTCCTTGCTCCAGTATTGAATGGAACCGGGACCTCTGTTAGTGACTCGCGACCCCCCGGAGGTCTTCACATGACCCTCAAGGGGGACACGACCCACAGTTTGTAATGTACTGTGTTGTATTGTACAGTTTGCGGGGGAGAGAGGAGGGGAGCTGTAATTGAACGCTGCCCCCCTCTCCACTGCAAACTTAGACAGCACAATACAACACAATACATTACAAGACAACATAATACAAACAACACAATACATTACATTACAACACAATACATTACAGACTCTGCAGCTCACCTGGAGTCCTCCGCACCGGCTCTTCCACACTAAGTGTATCATGTGACTGTAACCAGGAAGTGCCGGCTTCACGGCACAGAAAATGTATTTAATCGGCATGCTGTATGGCAACGGGGGCTTAGGGGCCCGGTCGCAACTGTGACCCCTATAGTTACGCCACTGGGAACACCCATTGAAAGCAAGACCTTCTCGTCCAACATCAGTGCCTGACCTCACAAATGCTCTTTTGTCTAAATCGGCACAGACAAACTCCAACATCTTGTAGAAAGTCTTCCCTGAAGAGTGGCAGTTGTTATAGCCATAAAAAGGGGTCCGACTCTATATTAATGCCGATGGTTTTGGAGTGAGATGACCAACTAGTTGATATAGGTGTGACTACCCTGGTAGTCTATAATAATAATGGGGTAAATGTAACTTCCCCAGTGGTTTAGTATAATTAATGGATTAATGTCAGCATCCCTGATGGTCTAGGGTGGTAAAGGGGTTAAAAAAGGACTCTGGATTTTTCTTCCCGCCGCCCCCCCTTCCCGTTTGCAAATGTGATGTAATGCAATGTAGTCATGTGTATCAGTTTGCCTGGTGCTATATTTCATGGGTAGCCGCACCGTTCCGGGACGCAGTTTGGTCACGTATTCTTTACTTTGACTCCCTGTATCCTCCTGTATCTGCTGTAGAAACCGGAGATCAATCTCTCAATGAAAGTCCACGATACTCAAAAATGTCTCCATGATTGAGCATATCACTCATGAATTGCACTCAAGATAAGCCAGAGAGTCTGCTTGAGGTCCGGTTTTCACTGAGCGGGGGAAGTTTTGAGGCTGCATGAGCGTGCTGCCACATAGCTTATTGGAATCAATGCTGCAGTATTGAAAAGAACAATCTAATAAAGCACCTGGGGCATTATCTAGGTAGATTCTCCAAATTGTAAAAAGAGATTTCTATGTGGAAGAATGATTAAAACAATCTGCTAAAGATCAATACAAGTGATTGTAGGTCATACAGAATACAGAATAAATAAATAATTTAAATAATAAACACAAGAAAACATGGTAAAAGCAAGAAAAAGCTAGGTGTAAACCTAAAACGGTTGTCTTTATTTTAAAAGTGGCCAAATCAACATACCATATAAATTTATCGCGCTTGCATCCGTATTTATTGAAAAATTACTCACTTTGACCCAATTGCTTCTCCATGCCTCTATGATTCTTTGTAATACCTGATGAGCGGAGCTTCAACCTGCCCCCATGTGACTATCAAGCAGAGGAGAGCATTGGGACCATATGGGTCAGCACAGTGCTGTCCCCCCCCCCCCCCCCCCGAGTCTCTGTACACAGCATAGCCAGACTGCTGCCCTGCACTACTTTTCATCTTACCAATATAACATCTGTATGAACATGTCTTTCTTTCATAGAGCGCAGTCTATACATCCCATCCTATGATAGAAAGTAGTGCATGCTATAATAAAGTTTAGGCTGATGCAGCTGATATATATATATATATATATATATATATATATATATATATATATATATATATCTTTCTCATCTTGACCTGGTTATGGTAAAGAGTCCAGCATGATAAGGAAGTGAGGTGAATGACAAGTGGGATATGAGAGCAAGATGCCTCCTGTTAAAGCCGTCAGTAAGGCCTTAGGATAGGACATCAAGGTTTCATTAGAGGTTATACAAGTGAAATTTACCTTTTGAAGTTAAGCTCAGATAACTTTTGCCCATAGAGTGGAGCATAAAAGAGTTTGCAATATGGTTGCCACTTTTGTAAAAATGATAGTCACAACAGAATCAAAAAAATGACAAACTTTGGCTACTGCGGGTTAACTAGTAAATTAAAATAGAATTATTTACAAAGCATTCCTATTTCACCTGACACTAGCAGTGTTTACTTTCAGCAATAGTGATGGCCGAAAGCATCTTTCACTGTTTAACCCCTTCAGGACACAGCCTGTTTTGGCCTAAGGCCTCATGCACACTTCAGTTATTTTCTTCAGGGTGCTATCCATTTTTTTTAACTGATAGCATCCTGACACATTTATTTCTGTGGGGCCATGCACACTTCAGTTGTTTTGACGGTTCCGTTCGTCCGTTCTGTCAAAAGTAGTGCATGTCCTACTTTTGTCCGTCATTCAGTGACCATATGGGTCCGTCAAAAAAACTTACGGCACGCGGACAGCATCTGTGTGTCGTCCGTTTTTCACTAATCCGTTGCTAAGCAACGGCAGGGCGTGCCGAAGTTCCCTGCATTCAACATACAAGATGGATTTTAACAGATAGTTTAAAACGGAAGACAAACGGATGCATAGCATCCGTTTAAAATGGAACAACGGAACGGACGTGGAGTGACAACGGAAACCACATTGATGTCACAATGGACACACGGATCCATTTTAAACGGATGTGAAAATGGTGAAGGATATGTGCATGAGGCCTGAAAGATGAAGCAGAGTTTTTCAAATCTGACGTGTTACTTTATGTGGTAATAACTCTGGAATGCTTTTACCTATCCAAGCGATTCTGAGGTTGTTTTCTTGTGACATATTGTACTTTATATTAGTGGAAAAGTTTGGTCAATGAATTCATTATTTTCTTTGTAAAAAATGCCAAAATGAAGAGAAAATTTGCAAAAATTTGGATATTTCTAAATGTAAATGTATCTGCTTGTAAAACAGATAGTAATACCACACAAAATAGTTACTATTTAACATTTCCCATGTGTCTGCTTTATGTTGGCATCGTTTTTTGAACATCCTTTTGTTTTTCTAGGACGTTATAACTTTAGCAGCAATTTCACACGTTTTCAAGAAAATTTCAAAAGTGAATTTTTTTAGGGACTGGTTCAGTTCTGAAGTGACTTTGAGGGGCCCATATATTAGAAACCCCCTATTTTCAAAACTGCACCCCTCAAAGTATTCAAAATAGCATTCAGAAAGCATTTTAACACTTTAGGTATTTCACGGGAATTAAAGCAAATTACAGATGGAATTTACAAATTTCATTATTTTTGCCAAAATCCATTTGTAATTTATTTATTTTATAACACAGAATGTTTTACCCTAGAAATACAACTCAATATGTATTACCCAGGATTTTGACCCCACAGTTTTCTTGCAAAATTTATTTGAATTAGTCTGTGAAAATAAAAATAGAATTTTCTAATTTTTGCAAAGGTATAAAAAAAGAAAAAGCACCCCTAAAATTTGTAAAGCAATTTCTCCTGATTACGGCAATACACCATATGTGGTAATAAACTGCTGTTTGGACCCACAGTGAAAACCCCCCAAAAGTAACCCCATTTTAGAAAATACAACCCTAAAGGAATATTACTAGGGGTATAGTTAGCATTTTGACCCCACAGTTTTTTTGCTAAATTTATAGCTTATAGATTTTTCTGGAATGGTTTTAGGCCACCATGTTGCATTTGCAGAGCCTCTGAGGTATCAATACAGTGGAAACCCTTAAAAATAATGGCATTTTGGAATCTACACCCATAAAGGAATTTATCTAGTGGCCCAGTAAACTTGTCCCCATATGTGTTTGTTAGAAATGGTCCATGAAAAATGAAAAACACATTTTCTCAAAAATTTTTTCCTAAGGTGTAATAGTTTGCCAAAAGTTTGTACAAAATTTATACCGAGTATGGCAACACCCCATATGTGGACATAAACTGGTGTTTAGGCACACGGTAGGGCTCAGGAAAGAAAGAGCACTATACTATATTTGACTCCTACTATGGTGGTATTTATCGCATTGTGCCATGATTACAGACGATTTGAGGTGTCAAAACATTATACACCCCACAGAAGTAAACCAATTTTTTAAGATACACCCCTCAAGGAATTCAACTAGGGGTATAATGGGAATTGCTACTATGTGACGGACTCCTCTCATGGTATTCATCTAGGGGTATATAGAGAATTGTAACTATGTGATGGACACCTTTGACGGTATTCATCTAGGGGTATAATGAGAATTGTGGTAAATTTTAAAACACTGAAGACATAATACGGGGTTTGTGGGGCACGTTTTGCACATATATCTTGTGTCCTTCCTGATGCCTTGTTTTGAGCACACGCAGCATCTTTTCTGGGGCCTCTCAATCCTGCTGACATTGCTACTAGATGTACTGGCCTCCGCTTCCTGATCAGCAAATAACAGGGATTTGATTACTCTTTCCTGAAATTGTAGGAACGTATTCCTACTGCCAACATATCTGCACAAAACAAAGGCGTTGTATAGTGCTATTTGTGTCAGATGGACAGACAGCTTTTTATACCATACCTTTGTTATGTGCATGGCACTGTAAGGCTTGATGACTTGATCCGAAAGATCAACGCCACCCATAAATTTATTGTACTCCTATACGCACAGGGATTTGAGGGCTTGGGTGCTGGATCCACATACAGGGACAAGGCTGTTGCCATCATGAATGGTGGTCAGGAACAGGACATCCAGTTTATCTCTGTATCTGAGGAGCAGCAGATCTTCGCTGCACACGGCCCTGCACTCTCCCACTCTTAACGACTGTCCTAGAAGACTTTTGAAGAGGCCTTTCCGTTTTTTGCGGATTGTGACAAAGGCCAATGTGCATCGGGACGCAAGGACTTTGAGTAAAGGGACACTATTATAGAAATTATGGATATATAATTGGTAACCTTTGCCAAGCAGCGAATGCACAAGAATACACACAATCTTCCCGCTGACTCCTAGGAAGGAGGGGCATTCAGGGGGATCAATTTTAGAGTAATTTCCCCCATAAACCCTGAAGCAATGGGTATACCCGGTGGCACTCTCACAGATTTGATATAATTTAGTACCGTACCGGGCACTTTTGTTTGGAAGGTACTGCCTAAACTTGAGCCTTCCCTTAAAACAAACAAGGAATTCATCCACTACAATATTTTGTATAGGGGTGTAATTTCGGGAAAATGTTTGACAATAATGTTTAATTATAGGCTTTACTTTGAAGAGTCGGTCAAAATTTGGGGCATCTGGGAGTGAGCAGCGAATATTATCATTAAAATGCAGGAATTTAATTTATACCTCAAAACGTGTCCTGCTCATTATTGTGCGATAGAGAGGGGTGCTATATAACACATCAGAAGACCAGTAATCTATAATAGTGGGCTTTTTTATAATGCTAAAACTTAAAAATATGCCCCAAAATTGACACAGCTCTGCTGCATTTGTTGGAGTCCAATTTTGGCCTAGTAGGAGTCAGGGTTTTGGGAGGTAAACTGAGCAGCATAGATGTTTGTCTGCTCAAACATTCTTTTTATTAGGGAGTCAGAAAGAAAAAAATCAATGGCCTCAAACAGCGCCGGCTCCAAGTTTATGTGGCCCCTTGGGCGACACAGACTTAGTGGGCCCCTTTAAGGGGGAACTCGCGGCTGCAGTAAAATGGCAGAAAACGTTGTGCCCCCATATAGAAGTTAGGCCCTGTTTATGCCCCCATATAGAAGTTAGGCCCCCATTTTCTGTCCCCATATATTTAGTGCCTTCTGTAGATGCCCTCACAGTGCCACTATGCCCCCTATAGATTGTGACACACAGCCCCCTCCCTGGTAGTGCCAGACAGCCACCCTCCCTGGTGGTGCCACACCACCCCCACTCCTTGTAGATAGTGCCTTTGAGGCTCCCTCTAGTAGTGTAATGCCCAAACAGAGCATTGCCGAGGCTCTGGCTGAGGATTCCTCTCCAGGAGGAGCCCGACGTCACTGTTCGTGTATGGTTAGTGACGTCAGGGGCTTCTTCAAGAGCAGAATCCCCGGGCCAGAGCGTCAGCAACGCTCTGGCCAGGAATTCAGCTACAGAAGGTTCCACTGACTTCACTTTATAGGAATGCATAGTTTGTTGTGGTTGCCTATACAGTTGGCGACTGTGTATACTTCGCAGTGTACATTGTTTTTTTTTTTAAACATGTGGACCTGTAGATGATGTATACCACCGTATGGATCGGGAGATTTTCCTGGCATATATGAACGTAGACACTAAACATGATGTGTATAGGGGCGTGGCCTAGCGGCATATGTGAGAGGAAGCAGGCTCCGGAGTTCCTTCTACCAGTATCCTGAGAACATATTTACTTTGCACTTTGGCTTCTTCATTGTACCTGAACAGGGAGGTGAAGCAGTGGGGACCCTGTGGATGCGATTCCGAGATCTCTGGTGGGAAAATGACCCGATCCAGGAGGTCTAATGTGGTGGAGGGAGGCGATAAGGTGACACAAGATGGCGCCGACATTCTTACATTCTTGGAGAGGAGGGATGGCGGCATCAAGACTGGAGTGCTTTGCGTGTCAAATACCCACCAAAGCAGGTACTGCACGGAGATCAGCAGTGAGAGCTGTTTTGACCGGTGGACTGAGATCCCGGTTTGAGCCGTTGAGAGCTCACATGGATTCTGATGAGCAGGAGACGGGTGCTTATATTCCAGAACTCATGGGGTCTAATATGGCGGATGGTCCGCCGGACAAGGAGCAGCCTGGACCCACGCTGGCAGATGTATTCTCGGCGGTAAGCCAGTGCAATGTTACCCTTGCTAAACTTACCTGCCCAGTGGGGGGATAAAGGAAGATATTTCAATTATAAGACATGATCTTCAAAAAGTGGCACAACGTACAAATGGCGCTCCCTCCCCTCTGAACCCTACAGCGTGGCCAAACAGCAGTTTCCTTCCACATATATGGCATCACCATACCCGGGAGAACGCTTTTAACAATTTTTGGGATATGTATCTCCAGTGGCACAAGCTGGGCACGACATATTTGCCACTGAAATGGCATCTAGGGAAAAATATAAATTTTTAATTTGCACCATCCGAGGTGCATTCATTTATGGAAAAGACCTGTGGGGTGAAAATGCTCACTACACCCCTTAATAAATGCCTTGAAGGGTGTAGTTTCCAAAATGGGGTCACTTTCTTTTTATTATTTCACATCTGAGCCCTGCAATTGTGAACCAATACTTTGTAAATCGCAAAATTAGGTATCAATTTTACATGGTACTGTTTCACTCCTGAGCTGGTCGAATGTCCAGGCAAAAGATTAGGGTCACATGTAGGGTGTTTCTAAAACCGGGAAACACAGCATAATAATTAGAGAGCTCTCTTTTTATGGTGGCACAAGCTGGGCACCACATATTGGCATATCTATGGAAAAAAATCCCATTTTCACTCTGCAACATTGAGTGCACACTAATTTCTACAAAACACCTGCAGGGTTAACATGCTCACTACACCCCTAGGTGAATGCATTGAGGGGTGTAGTTTCCAAAATGTGGTCACTTCTGGGGGTTTCCACTGTTTTGGTCCCACAGGCGCCCAGAAACCAATCCAGCAAAATCTGCACTCCAAATGGCGCTCCTTCCATTCTGAGCCCTGCTGTGTGCTCAAACAGCAGTTTATGACCACATATAGGGTATTGCTGTACTCGGGAGAAATTGCTTTACAAATGTTGGGTTCTTTTTTTCCTTTATTTGTTGAGAAAATAAAAAATTTTGCGCTAATGCTACAACTTATTGAAGAAAAATTATTTTTTTTATTTTCACTGCCCAATTCTAATAAATTCTATGAAACACCTGTGGGGTCAAAATGCTCACTACACCCCTAGATAATTTCCTCAATGGGTGAAGTTTCCAAAATGGGGTCACTTGTGGGGGGTTTCCCCTGTTTTATTCCCTCAGGGGCTTTGCGAATGTGACATGGCCTCCGCAAACCATTCCTTCTAAATTAGAACTCCAAAAGCCAAATAGCGCTCTTTCCCTTCTAAGCCCTGCCATGTGTCCTAACAGCCGTTTATGACCACACGTGGGGTATTGTTTTACTCGGGAGAAATTGCTTTACAAATTTTGCATAATTTTTCTCCTTTAGTCCTTGTGGAAATGAGAAAAAAAAAACGCAAAACCAACATTTTCTTTGAAAAAATTTAGATTTTAATTTTCACGGCCTAATTCCAATAATTTCTGTAAAAAACCTGTGCGGTCAAAATGCTCACTGTACCCCTATATAATTTCCTTGAGGTGTGTCGTTTCCCAAATGGGGTCACTATTGTGTGATTTCCACTATTTTGGCACCGCAAGTGCCCTTCAAACCTGATGGTGCGTAAAATATATTCTAATAAAAAGAAGGCACCAAAATCCACGAGGTGCTCCTTTGCTTCTGAGACCGGCGCTTCAGTCCAGTAGCACACTAGGGCCACATGTGGGATATTTCCTAAAACTGCAGAACCTGGGCAATAAATATTCAGTTGCATTTCTCTGGTAAAACTTTCTGTTACAAAAAAATTTAATTAAAAATTAATTTCTCCAAACAAATATGAAATTTGTAAATTTCACCTCTACATTGCTTTAATTCCTGTGAAACGTCTAAAGGGTTAAGACATTTTCCAAATGCTGTTTTGAATACTTTGAGGGGTGCAGTTTTTACAATGGGGTGACTTTTTGGGGGTTTCTAATATATAAGGCCCTCAATGCCACTTCACAACTGAACTGGTCCCTGTAAAAATAGCCTTTTGACATTTTCTTGAAAATGTGAGAAATTGCTGTTAAAGTTCAAAGCCTTGTAACGTCCTATAAAAATAAAAGTATGTTCAAAAAATTATGCCAATCTAAAGTGGACATATGGGGGATGTTAATTAGCAACAATTTTGTTTGGTATAACTGCCTGTCTTACAAGCAGATACATTTAAATTGAGAAAAATGCAAATTTTTTAAATTTTTTGCTACATTTTTGTGTTTTTCACAAATAAATACTGACCATATCGAGCAAATTTTGCCAGTAACATAAAGTCCAATGTGTCACGAGAAAACAATCTCAGAATCGCTTGGATAGGTAAAAGCATTCCGAAGTTATTACCACATAAAGTGAAACATGTCAGATTTGAAAAATGAGGCTCTGTTAGGAAGGTCAAAAGAGGCCAAAGCGGGAAGGGGTTAATTAGTTGAATGCTGGTTCCTACCATCCCCAGATATATAGGTAGGCTTAGTCCCAGCTCTGGGTGTATGTGCAGAGTAGGTCCCCACCTATGGAGGACGCCTTGTCATGGCAGGTGGGCAAACACTTTTTAATCAAAATGTGCGCTAAGAACCTCCCTATTGTAAGTAGATTTAGCATGTAATGCATATTTATTTATATTTAGCGGTTTAGGTTACATTTGTAATGACGGGGTAGGGAGACAGACAGGTGAGCCCTAATCTACCTGCCACTCAGTCCCTGCCTACATGCAACGGCCCGTCCTAGGCGACGGCGTACAACTGGGCTACGGTCCCTACGCTCAATAAGTGCACGACAGACAAACAGACAAGGGTACACAGAAGTTAGGGAAATGGGGCAGTTGCCCACGGCAGCACTGTGAGAAACGAGAGTAGTGAACAGGCCGAGTCAAACCAGGAGTGTACGAGGTACCAAACGCAGAGCAGGAGAATTGTCAGTAAAGCCATGGTCAAAATGAAGCAGAGGACAAAATGTTCAAGCAGCAGCAGAGCCAGGACACAGACAGAATCACAGGCAAAGGAGGAGCAGGAAATGCAGGTATAAATAGACAGAGGGCGGGAGCTAGCTCCGTCTGGCCAGGCTGTGATAGGCTCTCCCATTCATCAGTCTCCCAGCCTGACTGGTAGAAGATCGTGTCACTCTCTCAGACTTAGGAGCAAGTGCAGACTGATTACCCACAGGCGTCGACACAGAAGCTGTGTCTGGCAGATCCTTTACAGTACCCCCCCTTTTAAGAGGGGCCACTGGACTCTTTCTAGTTGGACCTGGCTTATTGGGGAAGCGAAGATGGAACCTCCTGAGCAATACCCCAGCGTGAACATCCCGGGTGGGTACCCAAGTCCTCTCCTCAGGCCCGTATCCTCTCCAATGGACCAGGTACTGGAGGGAGCCTTGAACCATCCTGCTGTCCACAATCTTGGCCACCTCGAATTCTACCCCTTCAGGGGTGAGAACAGGGACCGGAGGTTTCCTCGAGGGAGCCAAGGACGGGGAGCAGCGTTTAAGGAGGGAGGCATGAAACACGTCGTGTACTCGAAAAGACGGGGGTAACTCCAGTCGGAAGGAGACAGGGTTAAAGACTTCAATGACCTTGTACGGCCCTATATATCGGGGAGCAAATTTTTTGGGCGGGACTTTAAGGCGCAAATTTTTAGAAGATAGCCACACCAGATCCCCGACCACAAACAAAGGGTTAGCAGAGCGTCTTCTATCTGCCTGAGTCTTTTGTATGCTCTGGGACGCCTCTAGGTTCTTCTGAACCTGGGCCCAGACTGTGCACAGTTCCTGATGAACGACATCTACCTCGGGATTGTTGGAACTACCAGGTGAAACGGAGGAGAACCGTGGATTAAACCCAAAATTACAGAAAAAGGGGGAGACCCCTGACGAGTTACTGACCCGGTTATTAAGGGAAAATTCGGCGAGGGGAATGAAGGAGACCCAATCATATTGACAGTCAGAGATAAAACACCTTAAAGGAACAGTGTCATCACAATTTTTTTTTTTCATATGTTAAAGATGTTAGTGCTTTATTAAAAACGTTTATATTGGGGGGGCGTGGCTTGGACATGGCGCTGACCGGACGTGCTTTCTGAGAGCTCAGCGCCTGCACTCCTTTCAACCCGATCATAAGCTAATTTAAAAGCATCAAAAGCGCATATATTTACTAACCTGATGGTTAGGAAGTCCAGGGCCTCTTCGGGGACTCATTATCATACTCGGCAGATGTCTGCAGCTGGGTCTATTCAGCGTTTTCTGACCGACGCCGGGGCAGGAGCAGTTTCCAAGATGGCGCCGACAGAGGAGAGACGCGATGGCACCGAGTCCTTGCTCCCTGAGGGGATTTCATCTGCGGCCGGCGCTGCTGCTTCAGGTACTGATGGTACCTTTCCTTCATTGTCCGGTGCATCGGGGCTGGTTCCCTCCAGGCTAGATGGGGTCACACCGAGTTCTGCTGGGGATGTGATGGCGCTGCCTGCGCGGGATGGCGTGTCACGTGGTGCCTGTCATGGCGGCCGAGTCTCTCCATCTTCCCTCCCGCATGTGCTGGGTCCTGCATTGCTGCCTTCCACATCTCATATAGATATGGATCTTCACCCCTCAACGTCAATGGGAGGTGCATCTGCCCTTGGGGATGATTTACAGGGCTTGAGACGTCAGTTATCAGCTTTACCCACTAAGCAGGACATGGAGTGTTATGTTAATCGTCTGGAAACGACATACAAGTCTGAGATACAATCTCTCACCACTAACCTATCCCAATTGTCAGATCAGGTGCAGCGTATGGAGAGCGATGTCTCAGTTATTTCACAGCAACAAGTTTCTCAGGACGCCCGTTTAGATCAGCACTCTCATCAGATTCATGCATTATTTAATTTGGCTGAGGATCATGAGAATCGGAATCGTCGCAACAACATTCGGCTGAGGGGCATTCCTGAGGATATCTCTCCGGGTCAACTTATCCCTACTTTACAATCTCTATTTAATACCTTACTGGGACGCCCTGCTGCAGATCCTATTGAGTTGGATAGAGCCCACAGGACCCTGGGTCCTCGGAACCCGGATCCAGACAGGCCTAGAGATGTGCTATGTCGTGTCCATTTTTTCTCTCTCAAGGAGCAGATAATGAGAAAAGCCCGTGATAAAGGGGAAGTTTTATTGCAAGGGGTCAAGATTCAACTGCTATCGGATTTGTCCAAAATGACTCTGGATAAGCGCAGAGTGCTTCGTCCTCTGTTGGATGTATTGAGGGAGCATGAGATCTCTTATTCTTGGGGTCACCCCTTTCAGCTACAGGTCCGCAGAGATGGGTCATTATTGAGTGTTCGGGACCCAGGGGATGTTCCGGACTTCTGCGCTGCTCTCCGTGTGCCTCGAGTCTCCATCCCTGATTGGCCTTATGTTCCCTTCCCGCCGCCGCGTCCACGGGCGCGTAGGCGAGGTCGATCTCCTGCTTCTCCTGGTCGTAGGCATGAGGGGCGCCTAGCTGAACCGATCTGATATCCTTTTCTGTGTTCTGTTATCAGAGTTCAATGCAATATTTCTGAGGTTTCTCATTTAAAGCAAATATAGTCTGTGTTCTTATAGCCACTCACATTGGTGTTACCGCTCGTTGCAACTGATTTTATTTTTGCTGGACACTGCGGGTCCATTGGTATGGTTCGATTAATGTCATTGTGCTTCAGACGTGAATGCTTAAGGTTTTCTAAAATCCCTTGTACCTCTTGCAAGTATATGCACTTTTGATAACATTGAATGTATATAGGAATATGCTCCTTTGAGGTATTTCTAGGTGTATATTAATGCTGCATACTTTTGTCTCATTACTATTGGGTGTTATGCAAAGTGCCTTGGTTTTCCTAACTGTAATAATATATTATTACTTGCTTGAATATAATTGCTGGGTTGGGGGGGTGCGGGACACTGGCTAGTCTGTGTCCTGACACTTCTCCTCTTAGGGACTCACTGGTTGATTCCGGTGTCTGTTAGAGTGTTTCTCCTTGAGTAGCTCAAGGAGTGGGCGATTAGTTCGCCTGTTCGTTTGTCTTTGTTGTTGTATATCCCCTCCTTGTCTGTCTTGTCCTATTCACCTCTGCCTTAGTGCATTCTTTTGTTGAGCTCCTCGGGGTAAAGATTCTGATGGCGCAATTGAAGGTCTGTACCTTCAATGCTAGGGGGCTCAATGTCCCGGAAAAGCGCTCACAAATTTTATATAACATGCATAAAGAACGAGTACACATCTTGTTCCTACAGGAGACTCACTTTCAGGTGGGCCATATGCCACAATTTACGAATAGATACTTCCCGTCTTGGTTTCACAGTGCCAACCCGGAATCCAAGTCCAAAGGGGCTAGCATAGGTATCCACAAGTCACTTTCTCATAAAATCATTGATGTTTTGGTTGACCCGGGAGGTCGATATGTCTTTCTAAAATTGTCTATGCGCAATAAGATTCTTACACTGGCTAACTTGTACCTTCCCAATCAGGATCAGGCTAGAGTGGGGCGAGTGTTCTTGAAGAAATTGGAAGAGTTTACAGAGGGCGTCTTAATTGTGGGTGGAGATCTTAACTTGACCTTTGATCCTAGGTCTGCTGTTCCTAAATCACAGTTAGGGGCACTAAAGGCTATGTTGCATTCCATGCAATTGATTGACGTGTGGAGGATTCTGCACCCTCAGGTAAGAGAGTATACGTACTTTTCCCCCTTGCATAACATGTACAGTCGGATAGATGCTTTTTTGATCAGTCACCATTTGCTTACCTGGCATCCTAGTACTAATGTGGGCCCCATGATCTGGTCAGATCATGCCCCAGTGTTCCTGACCCTTTCGTTTCCTGACTCGGTACCGAATTTTCGGTCTTGGAAACTTAATGATAATTTATTGAAGGATACAGTATGTGTGTCGGCTCTCAAGGACGCTCTTAATGGGTTTATTGCAGTACATGAACATGACCCTACCTCCTTACCACTCCAATGGGAGGCGCTGAAATGTGTCATTAGAGGAGTCCTAATACAGCACGGGGCACGTTTGAAGCGAGAGAAAGGGATTTCTATTGCACGTCTCCTGACTCAGATAAGGGAGTTGGAATCATGTCATAAACAAATTCCATCTTCACAGGTTTTTGCAGATCTTACCACAGCAAGGGAGTCCTTGCGATCTCTTATAGATCAATCACACGCCCGGTTTAGAGATAGGATGAGAAAACACTCATATGAATTTGCAGACAAGTGCGGTAGATCTTTAGCGCGTATGTTACATCCCCGAACGCAAGCGTCCTACATCCCTAAAATACTATCTTCTTCGGGGGGCGAAGTTCATGACCCGGTGGGTATTACAGAGTGCTTTAAACAGTATTACTCGACTTTATATAACATCAAGGGGCAATTTCACGATATGCAGGCTGAGGCATTGCGGGACAAAATAGATCATTATGTAAATAGTACGGCTTTACCGCCTTTAGAGGAGGGGGAGGCTTCGGGACTCGAGGAGGATTTTGTGGAATCAGAAGTGGAACATGTTATTAAGGAATCACCCTTGGGCAAGAGTCCAGGGCCTGATGGATTTAACAACAAATTTTATAAAACATTTAAGGCTCAACTGGTTCCCTTTTTGACGAAAGTCTTTAACTCCGTGTCTTCCTTGTGTCCCTTTGCACCCCAGTCCCTCGAGGCTCACATTACTCTGTTACCAAAGCCTGGCAAGGACCCAACCTCTTGCGCTAACTTCAGACCCATCTCATTAATGAATGTAGATGTAAAATTTTTCGCGAAGTTGCTTGCATCTCGTTTGTCACCGTTGTTACCTGGATTGATACGGGATGATCAGGTGGGGTTTGTATGTGGTCGGGAGGCACGGGATAACACCAACAAAACTCTCCTTTTAACTTCATTTTGCCAATCCCGTAAGATACCGATGTGCTTGCTGTCAGTTGATGCCGAGAAGGCTTTTGACAGAGTGCATTGGGTGTTCCTCCGCAGTGTCCTAAAACAGGTAGGCCTTGGCACTACTATGGTGGATAGGATAATGGCATTATACCATGGGCCTACGGCTCGGGTTCGTGTTAATGGACTCCTATCTGATTCCTTGTCTATTGCTAATGGCACGAGACAGGGGTGCCCACTATCGCCTCTATTGTATGTTCTGGTTATGGAACACCTGGCAGTGGCACTGCGGGGCAACCCTGATGTTAATGGGGTACGGGTAGGATCACAGCATCATAAATTAGCGCTTTATGCAGACGATCTCCTGGTATTTATAACAACTCCCATGATCTCTTTGCCATCTCTGACTGAGGAATTTGAGCGTTTTGGTCATCTAAGCAATTTTAAAGTTAATTACTCCAAATCGGAGGCCTTGAATATATCTCTGGATGCTTCTATGGCTGCCCATCTCGCTCGGGTTTTCCCATTCAAATGGCAATCTACATCCTTAAAATACTTGGGGGTGCAGGTGCCCACGCAACAGGCAGATTTGTTCGCGTTGAATTACACACCTATTCTTCAACGTACTTTGAAGGAGTTGGCAGAATATGGAGGGAACCGCATGTCATGGTTTGGGCGAATTAATGCGGTCAAAATGGATATTTTGCCCAAATTCTTATACCTTTTCCAGACTGTCCCTATTGTAATATCAGCGGGTTTCTTCAAGACCTTACATAGGGCTATAACCAAATTTGTGTGGGGTTCCTCTAAGCCTCGCATTCGTTTTGCTGTCCTTAGTCGCCCAAAAATAGACGGGGGCGCGGGTCTTCCAGACTTTAAAAGATACCATCAAGCCGCACTGATTATGAGGGTAGTGGATTGGTTCCGCTCGGAAACAGGTAAGCAATGGGTGCGTATCGAAAGAGATATGTCTCCTCTTGCATTGTCCTCTTTGCCGTGGTTGACTGTCCTACAGCGCCATAGTCTATCTCTGCCTTTCCTCACACGTCAGTTTCTTGTGGTATGGGAGCGGATCATGGGGGCTGCGTGCCTGGTGAATCGGCCGGGTCCTATGACTCCTCTTTTCGACAACCCCTCGTTCCCTCCGGCGTTGGGTATGGATACATTCCTCTGCTGGGAGAGAAGAGAAGGTGGATATCTGTCTGAGACCCTTACTCCTGAAGGTGTCATGTTGTCAATGAATGCAGTCTCTGAGGCTTGCCCGGGGAGAAGGTCAACCTGGTGGTCATACTTACAGCTGCGTTCTTATCTCTCTTCTCTGGAGGACTGTCTGGTGTTATTACAGGATAAGACTCCTTTAGAAAAGTATTTATCTTTACCAACGGCCCTTTCGCATGTATTGTCATACTTGCATGGAGTTCTTCTGCCCAGCTGTTCCTTTTCTCAACTGTCTTTCACCTATGCATGGGACGAAGAGTTGGGGGTTCAACATACTGAAGAGGAATGGGGTACTGCCTTCCTGTTAGCCCATAAATTGCCAATGTCTTGTTTTGCCCAGGAAAAAAACTACAAAATACTCACTAGGTGGTATCGTTGCCCTGCTTTGCTGCATAAGATATTTCCGGATGTGTCTGCTGATTGTTGGAGGTGTGGGGAAGCTCCTGGAACCATGTTGCATATTTGGTGGGACTGTCCCGGGATACGTACCTTTTGGGGGAAGATTTTTGATTTGGGCAAGAAGCTCTTGCACATTGAAGTTCCGACCTCGGCATCTATTGGGTTACTCTCCATGGTTCCTGGATCTCTCACACACCTCAAAAGGGGTATCTTTCGACATTTTCTGACTGCGGCGAGAACGGTGATACCTAGGCACTGGAAATCTCATACGGTTCCCTCTTTGACGGAATGGGTGACAGAGGTGAACGGGATAATGAGAATGGAGGAATTACTGTCAGCAGACAGGGGCAAGTCTGTGCTCTTTGTCCAAACTTGGGCAGTATGGTCTGGATTCCGGGGTGGTACTGATCTACCTCTATGGCTTGATGGTAGGTTCTGAGCAAATTATGTGATCTTTTTCTCTATGCGCTATGTGTGTTTGTGTTTCCCTTTGTTGTCTGATGTCTTGTGTTGTTGTTATAATTTTTCTGTGGCACTTATATGTACCAATGTTTACTTTATTGAGGCCTGGTCCTCTTGGCTATGGTATTATATTACTGTATATGGGGTACAGTTAGTTCTACTGTACTTTAATTCATATGCTCTTTAGATGAGTGGGAGGTTACCACTTATTTGGGTTTATGCATCTTCATAATGTTTATAAACTGTTATAATCTGTATTTTATACATGATACAAATTTTTCTGCCAAAACTGTGTAATGTATATATGCTGTAATTTTGTTGCTACAAAATAAAAATCTTGATAATGAAAAAAAAAAAAAAACGTTTATATTTATTTGTGTGTTTGTGTTTTACTTTTTCTTATTTTTACACTTTTTCTTCCCTATGGGGGCTGCCATTTTTTGTTCCATTTCTGTATGTGTCGATTAACGACACATACAGACATGGAATACGGCAGCCACAGTCCCATAGGGACTGCGAACGGCTCCCGTCCCATCCACTTCTGTGTACGCCGTCTGTGTGGGAACTGCGCATGCGCCGCTCCCACACAGTCCAATTTGAAATTGGCGCCGTCCGGCGCCATTTTCCTGTGGACCGGAAGTCGTGGCCGGACAGTAAGATTACTACTTCCGGTCGCGGCTTCCGGACTTGTGCACTTGGACCAGCGGCAGCAGACGGAGCGGACGGGCCGGAGGGAGCCGCGGCGGCAGGAGCAGATAAGAGATTTCAATGTATGTTCGTGTTTCTGCACGTTTACTACTGTATGTAAACCTACTACACTGTGTGTTAGCTCAAAAAAATGGCGACACACAGTGTAGGAGGTTAGACCGTTCAAACCCCTCGTTTATCCCGGCACTAGCCAGGATAAAGGAGGGGGGGATGCTGAGAGCTCACTAGAGCGAGGGCTTTTTACCTAATTTTGCAATGCTGCAATTTTGGGAATAGCTCCATCTAGTGACCAGCAATGGGAAATATTATAAATTAGAATTTAATTTATAATATTTCCTGACTCGTGAAAAAAATAAAAAAAATTTGAACAATGTTTAATCACCTACACACTAAATGTTTAATTAAAAAAACAAAAACATGTTTTTCTGGCAACACATTCCCTTTAAATATTGTTCTAGAGACTGATTAGTCCTCTCAGTTTGGCTATTAGTTTCAGGATGGAAGGCTGAGGAGAAAGACAGATCAATCTTCAACTTTTTACAGAAGGCTCTCCAAAACAATGAAACAAATTGTACCCCTCTGTCAGAAACAATATTGACAAGAACACCATGGAGACACAGGATGTGTTTGACAAACAAGGTAGCTAACATCTTAGCATTGGGTAGTTTCTTGAGGGGCACAAAGTGGCACATCTTACTGAAACGGTCTACTACAACCCACACCACCGACTTGCCTTGAGATGGAGGCAAATCGGGGATAAAATCCATGGAGATATGGGTCCAAGGTCTCTGGGGAATGGGCAAAGAACATAGTAAGCCCGCTGGTCGGGACCTGGGAGTCTTGGACCTAGCACAAATTTCACAAGCGGCGACGTAGGCCTTAACGTCTTTAAGCAACCCAGGCCACCAATAGTTTCTGGCAATGAGATGCTTGGTACCCAGGATGCCTGGATGGCCAGATAGAGCAGAGTCATGATTTTCCCTGAGTACCCTTAGCCGGAATTGCAGGGGAACAAACACCTTGTTCTCAGGAATGTTCCCGGGAGCTGAAACTTGATCAGCCGCAATTTCGGAGACTAAGTCAGAATCAACAGAGGAAATGATTATACCTGGAGGAAAAACACAAGCAGGATCTTCCTCCGAAAGAGGGCTGGCCATGAAGCTATGCGACAGTGCATCAGCCTTAATATTTTTAGAGCCAGCCCTATAGGTGACCAAAAAGTTGAATCTAGTAAAAAATAAAGCCCATCGAGCTTGTCTCGGGTTTAGCCTCCGGGCAGATTCTACGAAAACCAGATTCTTGTGGTCGGTAAGGACCGTTACCTGGTGCCTAGCCCCCTCCAGGAAGTAGCGCCACTCTTCAAATGCCTATTTAATGGCTAAGAGTTCGCTGTTGCCAACATCATAGTTACTCTCAGTGGGCGAGAACTTCCTGGAGAAGTAGGCACAGGGACGGAGATGGGTGAGGGACCTGGTACCCTGGGACAAGACAGCACCCACTCCCACCTCGGAGGCGTCAACCTCCACGATGAATGGTTCCATTTGGTTAGGCTGAATCAGCACAGGGGCCGAGATAAAGCACTTCTTAAGGACCTCAAAAGCCTGGACCGCCTCTGGAGGCCAGTGGAGGAGATCAGCACCTTTGCGAGTAAGATCCGTAAGAGACTTAGCGATGACCGAGAAGTTAGCAATAAATCTCCTGTAATAATTAGCGAACCCCAGGAAGCACTGTAACGCCTTCAGGGAGGCAGGTTGGACCCATTCAGCCACAGCCTGCACCTTGGCGGGGTCCATGCGGAATTCATGAGGAGTGAGGATTTGACCCAAAAATGGTATCTCCTGCACCCCAAATACACATTTTTCGGTTTTAGCAAACAGTTTGTTTTCCCGAAGGGCCTGGAGCACCTTCCTGACATGCTCAATGTGGGAGGACCAGTCCTTGGAAAACACAAGTATGTCATCAAGGTACACTACAAGAAATAACCCCAGGTAGTCTCTTAAAATCTCATTTATGAAATTCTGGAAGACCGCGGGAGCATTACACAACCCAAAGGGCATAACGAGGTATTCGAAATGACCTTCAGGCGTATTAAACGCATTCTTCCACTCATCCCCCTCTTTGATGCGGATAAGGTTATAAGCCCCCCGTAGATCAAACTTAAAGTACCATTGGGCCCCGTGAACCTGATTGAAGAGATCAGGAATCAAAGGAAGGGGATACTGGTTCCTTACAGTGACCTTATTCAAGTTTCGGTAGTCAATGCAAGGCCTAAGACCACCATCCTTCTTCCCTACGAAGAAGAAGCCAGCACCTACCGGAGAAGTAGAGGGGCGAATCTAACCCTTGGCCAGGCATTCCTGGATATACTCTCTCATGGCTTCACGTTCGGGACAAGAGAGATTAAATATCCTACCCTTAGGGAGCTTAGCTCCTGGTACCAAATCGATTGCGCAATCGTATTCTCTATGACGAGGTAACACTATGGAGGCCTTTTTAGAAAAAACATCAGCGTAGTCCTGAACAAACTCAGGTAGAGTGTTCACCTCCTCAGGGAGAGAAATAGAATTAACAGAAAAACATGACGTCATGCATTCATTACCCCATTTGGTAAGATCCCCAGTATTCCAGTTAAACATGGGATTATGCATCTGCAACCAGGGAAGGCCTAAAACCAAATCGGACGATAATCCCTGCATCACCAGTAAAGAGCACTGCTCCAAATGCATGGAGCCAACAAGGAGTTCAAAAACAGGGGTATGCTGCGTAAAATAACCATTAGCAAGAGGAGTGGTGTCGATACCCACTACCGGGACAGGTTTAGGTAAATCAATCAACGGCATAGCTAGAGACATAGCAAATTCCACAGACATAATATTAGCAGAAGACCCTGAATCCACGAAGGCACTGCCGGCAGCAGACCTACCACCAAAAGAGACCTGAAAGGGAAGCAAGATTTTATTAGGTTTCATATTTACGGGAAATACCTGTGCGCCCAAGTGACCTCCCCGATGATCACTTAGGCGCGGAAGTTTTCCGTCTGCTTATTCTTACGCCTAGGACAGTTGTTCACTTGATGCTTGTCATCCCCACAGTAGAAGCAGAGACCATTCTTCCTGTGGAACTCTCTACGTTGTTGGGGAGACACGGAGGCCCCGAGTTGCATAGGTTCATCCAAGTCTTCCGTGGAAGAACGAAGCAACGGAACCTCGGGAGCCATCATGGGGGAGTCAGAGGAGAAGGCACAAAAACGTTCAAGTCGTCGTTCCCTGAGACGTCGGTCAAGACGTACCGCTAAAGCCATAACCTGATCTAGGGAGTCAAAAGAGGGATAGCTAACTAACAGGTCTTTCAGGGCGTTCGACAGACCCAATCTAAACTGGCACCTTAAGGCAGGGTCATTCCACCGAGAAGCTACACACCACTTCCTAAAGTCAGAACAGTACTCCTCAACAGGTCTCTTACCCTGACGTAAGGTCACCAGCTGACTCTCGGCAAAGGCAGTCTTATCAGTCTAGTCATATATGAGCCCGAGAGCAGAAAAGAAAAGATCAACAGAGGAAAGTTCAGGGGCGTAAGGAGCCAAGGAGAAGGCCCATTCCTGGGGACCGTCCTGGAGCCGGGACATAATTATACCCACTCGCTGGCTCTCAGAACCTGAGGAGTTGGGCTTTAAGTGGAAATAGAGCCTACAACTCTCCCGAAAGGAGAAAAAAGTCTTCCGGTCCCCTGAGAACCGGTCAGGCAACTTGAGGTGGGGTTCAAGAGGTGAGGTGGGGGGCACTACGAGGGTAGCATCATGCTGGTTGCCCCTCTGAGCAAGAGCTTGGACCTGTAGGGAGAGGCCCTGCATTTGCTGAGCCAGGGTCTCAAGGGGGTCCATAGTTGTGTCAGGGACCAGGGTAGAAAAGGTATATGGGCCTGTGATTATGTAATGATGGGATAGGGAGACAGACAGGTGAGCCCTCATCTACCCGCCACTCAGTCCCTGCCTACTTGCAACGGCCCGTCCTAGGCGACGGCATACAACTGGGCGACGGTCCCTACGCTCAATAAGAGCACGACAGACAAGGGTACACAGAAGTTAGGGAAATGGGGCAGTTGCCCACGACAGCACCGTGAGCAACGAGAGTAGTGAACGAGCCGAGTCAAACCAGGAGTGTACGAGGTACAAAACGCAGAGCAGGAGACTAGTGAACGAGTCGAGTCAAACCAGGAGTATACGAGGTACCAAACGCAGAGCAGGAGAATTGTCAGTAAAGCCAGGGTCAAAATGAAGCAGCAGCAGCAGAGCCAGGACACAGACAGAATCACAGGCAAAGGAGGAGCAGGAAATGCAGGTATAAATAGACAGAGGGCGGGAGCTAGCTCCGTCTGGCCAGGCTGTGATAAGCTCTCCCACTCCTCAGCCTCCCAGCCTGACTGGTAGAAGATTGTGTCACTCTCTCAGACTTAGGAGCAGGTGCAGACTGATTACCCACGGGCGTCGACACAGAAGCTGTGTCTGGCAGATCCTTTACAACATTAGTGTTCACAGTGTGCTGTCGCCATTTTTTTTGTCTGCTCCAGAGATAGATAGATAGATAGATAGATAGATAGATAGATAGATAGATAGATAGATAGATAGATAGATATGTATTTATTTATACTTTTTCTGTTATGCTAAAGATTCAGCCGAGGTGACTGCTCAGCGTGACAGACATACACATAATGAAGGGGTTAATAGCTACTTACATAGAGCTAGTGTTGGGGTCAGAGAGCAGTAGGAGTAGAATACCTAAACTCAGCAACCGCGGGACACTGTGGCTCGAACTGATGGGGAGGAGCAGACATGCACACGATGAGTTCTTGCTGTAGCCAATCCTTTCCCTCTAGGTCACAAGGAAGAGGGAAACAGCTAGAAGTCAGGTGATTGGGTGGATGGCACATTGGGCGGGCCTGCCTAGCAATGTAGAGGATTCAATCATTGCAGTGCTACTGCGCCAGTATGGGGGGGCATGTGGGCCACCCTAGCGTCAGCTATGCCACTCTCTTGGGCTCGTACAGGAGCAGAATCACCGGCCAGACCTTTGGCAACACTCTGGCCCAGGGATTACACTCCTGGAGAAGCCATGACGGCAGCGTCAGCACCCGGCAGCCAAGTGGACCCCCCCAATGGTGATGAGCCCGGCACGTGCCCGGGTTCGCCGGGTGCTGACCCCGGCCCTGGCCTCGAACCCTGTGGCCTCAAATTGAATACCTGAGGAGGATGTAAAATCAGGCACTTGGGGGCTATACTTATCTCAGCTACCCATGACAATTCGGGCATAGCAGGACCTGCGACTCTTCTGCGCTGACGGGGGGGTTAAGAGACAGTTTAGCTAGATATGGACTTAGATGAAAGCACAAACTATGCTTCACCTTCACTTGCTGAGTCCGTATCAGAGCATGATATTTGGTATGCCTCTTCAGCAGTGTAAAGCCTTTGGGACATATTTTATATTTCTAACTGGTGATGACAGGTCTGATGACAGGCAATGAAAGGTCTGATGACAGGTCTGATGACAGCCGAATAAAAGTCTGATGACAGGTCTGATGACAGGTGATAAAAGGTCTGATGACTGGTCTGATGACAGCCGAATAAAAGTCTGATGACAGGTTTGATGACAGGTGATAAAAGGCCTGATGACAGGTCTGATGACAGTCTGATGGCAGGCGATGAAAGGTCTGATGACAGGTCTAATGACTGTTTCTTTTTTTAAATATGTCAACTGAACAAAGGGATCGGAGCGCCCACCAGTGACCCTGCTGTATTTGAAAGCGGGGATACCCTACATACAGACTGGCCAATCACAGCGCTCGCCGACACTGGGACCATTCTGATTGATCCCATGCCGGCATCTCCTGCCCAGCAACTCTACTTTAGAGCTGAGTTGCCGTTCTGTCATTGTGTCGCTTGACACAGTGACCGTATAAAGTCCTGACGTGTCTGGTACGTTCGATTGCAGTAAGTTACTTGCAATACCGACGTACCAGCAATGTCATTTTGCGGCAGGGGGTTAATAACCAGAAGTAGAGGAAAATCTATTTACCCAAATGTTCACAAATTGCACAAAACAAGGAACAACCAATAATTCACCTGTGTAAGTTGTCCCAACAATAAGATAAAAGTGCTGCAGCTTTCATACTAAGCAGCTGTATTGCATTGTAATGTTCTGTGGTCTGAAATAAATGGTTTCAGGAACAGAATATTTTAAGAGTCTTATAAAAGCTTGGTGTTTACAGATGTTTTACTGGGAAGGTCAAGGACTTGTAATGTGGCTAAAAGCCATTATGATCAAAACACATGAGTTGTCAGATGACAAGTAGCTCTAATCCAGGGGCGTAGCTATGGGGGGCAGACGGGGCAAGTGCCCCGGGCGCAACTAGGAGGTAGGGAAGGGGGGCGCCGCAGACATGAGGTCAGGTGACTCAGGTCAGGTGACTGGACTGGTCCACTCTTGGGCTGGCACCGACTCCAGTTAGATTGCCGCTGCATGACCCCCTGGTTCCTCCTAACGGTGAGTCACATCAAGCAGATGGAAGAGTAATAGCGGTAGGCTACCGCTCTATGCTCTGGCGGCAGTGTGGCACTAAGTACAAGAGGGAGGGGGGTTGTGTGGCACTATGTAAAAGAGGGAGGGAGGTTGTGTGGCACTATGTAAGAGGGGGAGGGGGGTTGTGTGGCACTAAGTACATAGGGGGGCTGTGTGGCACTTAGTACAAGGGGGCAGTGTGGCACTAAGTACATGGGAGGCTGTGGCACTATGTATAACGGGGTGGCAATAAGTACAAGGGGCGTGTAGCACTAAGTACAAGTGAGGGCTGTGCACAATATATACAAGGGGGCTGTGTGTGGCGCTATCTACAATAGGGGGCTGTGTGTGGCACTATCAACAAGAAAGGGGCTGTGAGTGGCGCTATCTACAACAGGGGGGCTATGTGGTGTTAACTACATGAGAGGTGCTGTGTGTAGCACTATCTACAAGGGGGGCTGTGTGTGGCACTATCTACAAGGGGAGCTATGTGTGGCACTATCTACAATGAAAAAAAAAACAAAAAACACGGCGCCACATAGTGCAGGTTACCCAGGTAGGTTATAGTAATGATTACCAATGAACTGCTAACCTGGTAATAGATGTAAGAAAGCTCGGAATGACGTGTGAGCTGCTGCCAAGTCTCGATGCCGGTGATCCTTCAGGAGACCGCAGTGAATAGTGGTATAGGCGAGAGAAAAAGTGGAGTCTTCAGGAGGCATTGCTACACACAGAGTAATGTGCAAACCCGTGAACGGTAGTAACTCACGTATGCAGTTTGAAGTACCAAGGTTTATTGAGGAAAGAAGTGGCAACGTGTTTCAATGCTGGAACAGCATCTTCATCAGGCCATAAGACCTTCGATATGTAAGGTCTTATATACTAAAATGCTAACAGAAAAAAACCGCCAAAGAAACGGAGGTCAGAGGGCAATGATGACATCATTACCGGGATCAATCGGTCATAAGGCGTATCGTTAACATAAAGAATACATGTTCAGATAAAAACAATATGGTACATTCACAAAGAAATACTATTAAAATGTAACAGCGCTAATTAGAAAATTAAAACATATAAATATAAAATTCTTTTCTACGTTAATAATACAGTAAAATTACAGTAAAAACTCATTATAGATTGAATAATTTATAATATGTATGCAAAATAGTGCAGTTATATTACAGTTGTATTAATAAAATGAGAGAACGGACTAAACTCAGTAAACTTGAATTTTGCAGAAAACTAATAAAAGACTTAGCAAGTGGCAGTTGGTTGCTAGGCAACGCAGAATGTATCAATGGACATATCTGAAGAAAGGACCACAAGTTATTGCTGTGAAATTTGTCGACAAACTGCAAAGGAGGGAAATGTATAAGAAGACTTCTAAAGGTAAGCGGTTCCCGACATAATGATACTACTTTTGTAGCTACTCCAGGGCTGATTCAGATATGTCATTTAGACCGTCTGGTTGGAGGGTCTTCAGTTTGAAAATCCAGTAGTTTTCTCTTTGTTTAAGCTTGCAGAATCTGTTTGTAACATTACAAAGAATGTGTTCTATAGGAGTAATGACAATATTGCTAAATTGGCTATTATGTACAGAGGCAAAATGACGGGAAACACTATGTTTCATGTAACTCGTATTTACATTAAACCTATGGTTGTTAATCCTCGTACGTAGGCATTGTGTTGTACGCCCAACATACTGCAACCGACAAGGGCATTCCAACATATATATTACATAGGAACTGCCACAATTAAGGAAGCTCCTAATAGGAAACGATTCATTAGTTACTGTGGATGTATATATACTTTTTTTGTGTGCTATGTTGGTACAGCACATACAACGTTGACGACCACATTTGAAGGAGCCAAGTGTCTTTGGGAACATAGTCGGACACGGAGATTCGGAGCTCCTTATTTTACTGGGTGCTAAAATGTTTTTTAAAGACATTGAACGTCTAAATGTGATAATTGGTCTAACGGGTAGCTCTGTTTTCAAGTAGGGATCACTCCTCAAAATTTGCCAATATTTACATAAAATCTCCCTGACAGCTTTATTGCCACTGTTAAATGAAGTAATAAAATTACTTGTAAATCTACGATTCTCTTTTTTGACTGATTTCTGTGCAATAACTGCACTATTTTGCATACATATTATAAATTATTCAATCTATATTGAGTTTTTATAGTTCACCGCCTGAAAGAACGATTAAAATGTAACGTTTATTAATTGTATTTATAAAATTGTGGCTCAACCAGCCACTGATACCAGACCAGGCATAAGCAAGCGATTAGCGACAGGAGAAAATGGTTCAGAGTGAATGATGTATCTCACACCTAAATAACACTTCCCCTGCTAATAGTATAAATTCCGCTATATCCTTGCCAAAAATCACTATCTATATAGATCCTACGCGTTTCCTCATCACACTTAAGGTGATGTTTCCTCAGGGATTCATAGATATAAATTGTAGTTAAATTCTAAAGTGTTTCAATGGTTGCAATGTTACAGCACTGGATAGCACTGTTCATGTGCTGATTATTAGCCTCCAGGCGCATGCACGGCTCTAATACACTGTCCGTGTATTGAGTTTTTACTGTAATTTTACTGTATTATTAACGTAGAAAAGATTTTATATTTATATGTTTTAATTTTCTAATTAGCGCTGTTACATTTTAATAGTATTTCTTTGTGAATGTACCATATTGTTTTTGTCTGAACATGTATTCTTTATGTTAATGATACGCCCTGTGACCGATTGATCCCGGTAATGACGTCATCATTGCCCTCTGACCTCCGTTTCTTTGGCGTTTTTTTTCTGTTAGCATTTTAGTATATAAGACCTTACATATCGAAGGTCTTATGGCCTGATGAAGATGCTGTTCCAGCATTGAAACGCGTTGCCACTTGTTTCCTCAATAAACCTTGGTACTTCAAACTGCATACGTGAGTTACTACCGTTCACGGGTTTGCACATTACTCTGTGTGTAGCAGCGCCTCCTGAAGACTCGCCTTTTTCTCTCGCCTATACCACTATCTACAATGGGGCTGTGTGTGGCACTATCTACAAGGGTTCTGTGTGTGGCACTATCTACAAGGGGGGCTGAGTGTGGCGCTATCTACAAGGAGCGGCTGTGTGTAGAGCTATCTACAGGGAGGCTGTGTGTGGAGCTATCTACAAGAGAGGGTCTGTGTGTAGAGCTATCTACAAGGGGTTTGTGTGTGGCACTATCTACAAGAGAGGGGCTGTGTGTGACGCTATCTACAAGGGGGGCTGTGTGTGGCGCTATCTACAAGGGGGGCTGTGTGTGGCACTATCTACAAGGGGGCTGTGTGTGGAGCTATCTAAAAGGGAGGGCTGTGTGTGTGTGGCTATCTACAGGGGGCTGTGGGTGGAGCTATCTACAAGGGGAGCCGTGTATGGAGCTATCTCCAAGGGGCTGGGTGGCGTAATATACAAGGGGGGCTGTTTGTGGCACTATCTTCAAGGGGGCTGTGTGTGGTGTTATCTACAGGCGCTGTGTGTGAAGCTATCTACAGGGGGGGCTGTGTCTTGTGCTATCTACAGGGGGGCTGTGTGTGATGTTATCTACAATGGGGGGCTGTGTGTGGCACTATCTACAAGGGGGCTGTGTGTGGTGCTATCTACAAATGGGGGGCTGTGTGTGGCCTTTTTCATTTATATTCTTTTAATTTATTTTCATGTTAAACTGCCTTATATAATTATATTGCTTGTAAAATGTAGAAATGTTTTGATGCTTGAGTTACATTAAAAAAATTATGACAAAAAAGTCACTTCATTGAGTGGTAGAGAAAGCAAATATGTCGAGGGGGAAGGAGATGTCGGGAAAGAAGTTGGGGTGGGGGCACCAATCTGAATCTTTGCCCTGGGTGCAGGAGAACCTAGCTACGCCTCTGGGTTAAGCCCTGCACCCTGCACACAGTACAAACACGTGGGTTATTCATCACAAGCCTGCTGCCCCCCTCCCTGAGCACCTACTATATAAAGTGATGGAGGCTAGAGAAGAAAGATCAGTGCACACATCCCTCAGACTCACACATCGCAGAGCACAGAACGCAAAGCACAGACATGTTTGCAGTTTCCCTCACTAGAATCCTGACCATCGGGTTCCTTGCTCACCTACTTCTTTTCTCCTTTGTCTCACTCACGGTTGGTATGGCGCTCCCTGAAGAAACTGTCAGACTAGGCAAAATCAAGTCACTTCATAGACGCCAACAGTGGGCAGTTGGTAAGTAGAACTTTTACAATAGACATAAAGCTGGGTTCACACTGTGCATTTTTGTTGAGTTCTTAACATGCATTTTATTTGTTTTGGTTGATGAACTCCTATTGTGAGACGCATGTTAAAAACACAACAAAAGGGCACAGTGTGAACCCAGCCCCAGAGAGCTGCTGAATCTAAATATTTATTTTGATCTGGGGTCAGTATCAAGCAGGGGAAAAGTGCATTGACAACAAGGTCTTATTTTTCTTCTTTTATAAAGAGACTAGCATCAAATAGAAGTAGAGTAAAATGAACACTAAGGGCATGTTCAGACGTTGCAGAGTTTTTCCGCTGCAAATGTTGGTGCAGATTTGGGGCAATTACACAACAAATCTGCACCAACATTTGCATATTTGACATGTAATTAAGACGTTGCAGAGAAGACAGCGGACTTGCCACAGATTTCAGTTTTTGCATTGCAAAGGCTGAAATCCGCAGTGAAATTCCGCTTCTTCTCCGCAACAGACTGTTCATGCTGCAGACGGAAAATTCCGCACTGCAGCCTATTTTCCGCAACGTCTGAGCTAACTTGCCTAAAAATGTATTGAAACAAATGTAAAAAACGGTCGCTGGAGAATTCCACTGCGGACTGTCCGCAGCGGAATTCCACAGCAATTCCGCCACGTCTGAACCTGCCCTAAAAGTTAAAGACCAAACCTATAAACATGCAAATGAATCTGACAACAATGACTTGTTTAATGACCTTGTGAGAATAAGGTGTCAAGCTAAACAGGTTAGCAGTATTCTATAACAAGAAGTCCAAATAACAGGGTAATTAGTAGGGTAAAAGGACAAGGACTTGTAAAAAGTGTCAGTGGCAGGTTTCATAGGGTGATAATGCAGTAATGACACATATAATATGGAGTAAAACAATTCGGAAAATGATGGGTGATACGGGATAAGCAAATAACATTATGTAAAGTGAATTAAAGATACTATCTGTACATATGTATTACACATTATACATGAAGAGATGATAAAGGAACTCACGCTCTCCTATGCTTGTAAACAATATTTGCAACACTGCAAAAAAATATTTTCCTTTAATGACTACCATCCCAATATTGAAAAATATTCATTGCTCTTAAGATCGGGGGCAATTTTTTACTTTTATGACCTGCTTTACCCATATTGTCTAAAACACAAAAACTTTTGTAGCAGGTTGAGGCTGAACAATGACATTGTTAATGTTTACTCAATGCAGAAATAGATGAAGCCTTAAAAATTATTCTCATGATAAAAATGAAATTATTAAGACAATAAATATATAAACTTCATATACAGTTACCTTTATAGAAATATCCCTTATTGTTATACTTGTATATGAACTTAGTTTATTATTTTGAAATATGACTGTAGTTAAATATAAATATTTCTCAAGTATGTTAATATGTTATATCATATATACATACAAACAGAAATATATCTATGAGTAGCCATGAAGTCTGAAGCCTGTTGTTATATTGTCCATGTAGATATAACGCAAGTTGGCATAAACATTGTGGATACAACATTTTTCCAGTGCGAAACCATAAAAACATTTATGTTGACCAGAAACAAGTTGTGCTGCTCACCAAAGCTAGGCAGTTGCTTTACGCTATGGAATTAAACAGTAGACCCTTCTGGTTAGATTTGGATGACTGACATCACTTATCTTTTCTGCAGTTATATGTTTCTATTTGTAAAAATGCACCCATTTTGCAAAAAACAAACAAAAAAACATTCCCCTGAGAAAAGAATTTTAAGGGGCTGAAAAATGAATGGAGCTATGTGGCTTGGAACACTAAATTGCAGAATAAACTAGAGTATTTGCTTTCTCTGATCTTAAGGGTGTTATATATACTTAGTCAGACCTACATACGCAAACAAATAAGTCAGATACTACAATCTACCGTATTATATTATGACCGGCTTTCATATGCTTAGAAGCTCTGAGAGACAAAACAGGACTGGAGGTTAAATGAAGGAAACTACGGATGTTTAAACATTCATAAAAAAACACAGATAAGAATATTAAAGTGTAGCTAAACGTTTGACAAACTTCTGACATGTCATAGTGACATGTCAGAAGTTTGGATTGGTGGGGGTCCGAGCAAAGAGACCCCCACCAATCGCTAGAACCAAGCAGCTGAAGCGCTCGTGTGAGCACTCAGCCGATTCATGGCTTTTTCCGGAAATAAATGTATCGCAGTACGGACTCAATAAAAAGTGTATGAGCTCGTACTCCGATACATCGGCTTTCCGTAAAAAGCCAAACAGACACGAAGCAGCTGAGCGCTGACATGAGCACTTCAACTGCTTCGTTCTAGCGATTGGTGGGGGTCTCAGTGCTCGGACCCCCAATCCAAACTTATGACATGTCACTATAACATGTCAGAAGTTTGTCAAACGTTTAGCTACACTTTAACATTACCCACTACCAACCATCACATCCCCCAACATTCAGAGGGATGAACAGAAAAATTATTCTACATACAATAAAACCATAAATATTGTTTCCATCCGAACAAACTAAAGCGTCACGATTTCTCACATCAAACTATTTCCAGTCAATTGGAAATAACATTCTAGGTATGTGTCTTGGGGTCTATAATAAAATTGAAATAGTTGTTTCTTTTAGGGTTCACACGTAGCGTAAATACTGCAGATTTTCCGCAACGTATATCACTGTGGAAAATCCACAGCATAATACAGTAGCAGCAGATTGGATGAAATTTGAACAAATCTCATCCACGCGATGCGTAAATGATAATCATAAAAACCGCTCAGAAATTGACCTGCAGTGCGGCTTTTTAATCCGCAGCATGTCAATTGTATTTGTGCAATCACTGCTTTTAGGTTGCGATTTTTGCAGCGGAAAAAGCTGCGATTCTGTCGCAAAAATCTTAACTCAACAAACTTAATAAAAATAATAATTCTTATACTTACCCAGAATTCTGTGCTTCTTCATCCAGGCCGGCCTACTGGGATGACGTTTCATCCCATGTGACTGCTGCAGCCAATCTGAAGACTTTCCAAATGCAATATATATGTGTATATATACATACATACCCTTGTGTACGTTTGTTTTCTGCCTAAATTCAGGCAACCCACTCCCTAAGGTACTGCCAACCATGTTTAGTGAGGTAAGTGGGATGCACTATTGACCTCCTAGAATAATGACATGATTATGAAGCCATCATTCAATGAAGGCAGATACTAAACTTCCAGTACACATCCATACATAACAATCTTCCTATACCCTTGTTATCTGAAGATTTTTCCATGTGCTGTTGACAAGATGCAAATTTATGTGGACCAAAGATCGTATTAATAATCATTTTTCCCCATACAGTCCGATCATTGCTCCATTTGAATGGAGTAAACAAGCACCAATCAAGATGCTGTATTCTCGATCAGCGCTTGATCCTCATTTGCACCCACACAGAATCAAAAATAAAATGCTAAAAAAATAAGATTGTAACAGGATCGAGAAATAAAATAAATCAGAGGTATCAAATAATCTTGTGCAGGTGACTTTTGATTAACACTCCCAGCACCATGCACAACACCGAAAATTGAATTTCATACAGAACAGTATAAATGTGTCAGTCCTACCTCTTAATATTGATAAATGAAAAAAAACGATATTTGAGCTAAAAAAAAACACATTTATAAACAGTAATTGTTGAAGACAATTGTATTACATATGTCAATCAGTTTTAAGCAATTATTTTGCACTGCTTGGTTTACAACCCAGATGAATTAATTAAATAGATGCTTAAAAAATGTTTTGACATCCCAATCCATCTGGATTAATGGAAAGAAAAGACAAGTCTCTATCACCAGGGATCCCCACTCCTGCCCTCCTGCACTGCCCACATGTCTGATAGCAGTTCATCATACACCCCTCCACTCATCTACATTATGCTGCCCTCTCTGGGAGAAGCATAATATAGTGACAGACACGCTGATTTCAGTGGCCAGAGATGAGTGCGTTCTTGAGCTGCCGCTAGCTCCGTCCACTTTCTACTGATTGACAGGTCTCCCTATTACTGTGCATACGGAGACATCTGTCAATCAGCAGCAAGAGTGCGCAGCTAGCGACAACTCATGAATACACCGCACTCATTTCTGGCGGCGTTTCCTGGGCTCTGAATATAAGTTCTCAGAAAAGGGCTCACATTAGCCCATAAGTGACAGACCGCTGAAATCAGAGAGGACAGCATAATGTGGATGACATGTTCCCTTTAAGCAGCAAGCTACACAACACAGATTTAACTAAACTGCGCCAGTTCATCAAGAGAAATAGCTCTCCAGTGTTTCATCTAGTAACATGCTCTATAGGCAAGCTCCGCAGATGAATTGATGTAGTGCAGTGCAGGGGTATAAGCGGAGTAGTGGTTAAAGGCAGCAGTTCAACTGTTCCAAACAGTGGCCCATCCACTGTCGGTTTTTGCTACTTTTTGTGGTAGGAATGCCTGTGGGCCTTGAGGAATAGGGGGCCCCGTTTTTATTGCAATCATACCATCCTCTATTACTATGTCAATGTCTATTAGTATAAAGTATATTAGACCCTATGGGGGAATTTTTTAAGACTTGCATTTCATACACCAGTCTAAATAGAAAGAAAGTTGGTGTAAGATGTGACACATTTATTAAGAAGAGAACAGCTTCTAATAAAGAGTCGCATCTTTCAACTGACCGTTCGAGCCGATTGTGGCGCAACGACCTCCGCATTGCACCATCCATTCCCCCATTTCCATCGGACATACTATAAAATAAAAAATAAGTACACTCCCCTCACCGCTCCTCTTCTTCCCTTCGGGTCCCATCAGGCTCGCTCAGCATGCTACAGAATATACAAAGCCCTTACGCCGGGCAGCGTCAGGGTCTTATATGTGACGTAGCACTCAACGTCATTAGTCATACAACATCCTGACACTGCCTGGCGTCAGGACCTTGTATGAGCCACAGCATGCTGAGGAAGTCCACTACTCCGATAACTTGCATGAAACTTAAAATTTCAGGAAATGATAAAGTTCAGTAATCCATAAAAACAGGTCACAAAACGTCTTCCTGAATAAAAGTATAGTTTTATGCACTTCATCAAGTGATCCACACTGCAATATACACACCTACTGGGAGTCTGTGCATGTTGTGACTGGATTTTCTGAGGACTTTGTGTGAGAAGTTTTCTACTTTTTTCTCTGTGTACCCAGGAGAGTTGCAATGGTTTCAATCACAACCTGGATTCATGGTCAGTGACTTATTCTGCTGACTGCACAATGATGTCATCACACTATATAAAACTATATTAACCCCTTAAGCAATGTTCCCTCTAAGTCTTGTCAGCTCCTGAGCGGGGCAGTTAGGGAGCAGGTCAAGTCTCCATCAATAGTGGGCAATCTGATTACCAAAAGTAATACCCCCAGGAAACGCTAATATAGCGACTAAATAATAGAATAAGAAAACTTATTTAAAATTAGTTTTAAATTACTTCTTTTAAATACTATAAAATTACAAGTCCGCCAGTAAAATAGACAGTTATAAACACCAATAATAGGCTTCAATGAAAGAACCCCACTCTTACACCACTGGCCCTATAGATAGCGCCACACAGACCGCCTGTAGATAGCGACACACACAGCCCCCCCTGTAGATAGCATCACACACATCCTCCTGTAGATAGCGTCACCCCCCTGCAGATAGCGCTACACGCAGCCCCCTGCAAATAGCGCCACATGCAGACCCCCGCCTCTGTAGATACTGCCACAAAATCCCCCTATAGATAGTGCCACACAGACCCCTGTAGATAGTGCCACACAGACCCCCCCTGTAGATAGTGCCACACAGACCCCCCCCCCCCCCAAGTAGATAGTGCCACACAGACCCCCCCCAAGAAGATAGTCCCACACAGACCCCTGTAGATACTGCCACACAGCCCCTCTGTATATAGTGCTACACAGCCCCCCTCCTTCCCTTGTATATATAGCACTGCACAGCAATTCCCCCCCTGTATACAGTGCTAAACAGCCTCCTCTCCCCTTGTATATAGCGCTACACAGCCAGCCCCCTCCTCCCCTTGTGTATAGCGCTATATACAGGGTAGGGGGCTGTGTAGCGCTATACACAAGGGGAGGAGGGGGCTGTGTAGCGCTATATACAAGGGGATAGGGGGCTGTTCAAACAGCCACCCTTCTCCCCTTGTATAAAGCGCTACATAGCACCCCTCCCCATGTATATAGCGCTACACAGTTCCCCTGCCCCTGTATATACTGCCACACAGTTCCTTAAAAAAACAAAAATAAGATTGTACTTACTTTGCCCCGTTCCAGCGACAGACGGAGCGCTACACTGCCTCTCCGGCGGGACGCATGTGCAGACCGGCGTGATAATGTGACGTCATCACCCCGGCCTGAGCGACTCCCAGCGCCTTATGACCTGCAGCCTATAGTATTCATTTGTATGTGCGTCCTGAGGATGCACATACAAGTGAATATGTCTGTTGCTAGCACCGGAGCCCCCTCCGGTGCTAGCGATGCCACTGCATCAGCCCGCCGCCCATGACAGTGCACGGGCTTTAAAGTTTAGTGAGCGGGCGGATCGTAGAAGGTGCACGGCCGCGCAGCCAGGTACCTTGTACAGAACACTGCCCTTAAGGACACGGACAATTTTGGTCTTGAGGAAAGAACATTTTTTTTTATATTTCCCTCTTTGCATCCTAACGCTCATAACTTTTTTATTTTTTGTACGACACTTGTATGAGACTTTGCTTTTTGCGGGACGAGTTTTTCGTTATGTATTTACCATTTTTGGTACAAATACATTATCGTTTAATTTATATACATTTTTATTTTGACGAAAATGCAGAAAAAAAGCAGTTCCACTGCAGTTTTAATTTTTTTTTTCTTACACCATACACCGATCATTATAAATAATAATATACATTTGATGTTCAGGTTGTTACGGTCGTGGCGATACCAAATATGTCACTATTTTAAAAAGATTATTTATTTTAAAAAATGTATATTTCTGTGTATTTTTTTATATTTAACATGAATTTTTTTTTACATTCATTTAACTTTTTTTTTTAATCCCATAAATGGATTTTTCATTTTGATTTTTATTTTTTTACTGTAATGTACTGGCATATATCTATATGCCAGTACATTAGCTTGTGTACTGATTGTACACAGGCAGTTGTTGGGGCAAACCTAAGTATGCCCTAACAACAGGAAATATGGTTAGACAGCCCTGGGGTCCTTCAATGGATCCTGGGCTGTCTGGCCATACAAGTTATGGGCTTTGATCACATCACAGGAATTTTCTGTGACGCGATGAAAGGGCAGTCCCCACTCCTCTTATATACTTTGAACGCCGCCCTCAGCTTTGATTCAAGGGGTTAATGGCGGAGAGAAGAGGTTTCTCTTCACTCCGCCATTAGATCGGGGCTGCGGCTGTGTATTACAGCCGTTGCCCCGCTCCCGATTTCCCGCGGACACGGCTGTAACTCAGGACAAGAATGCTCGTCCTAGTGCGCAAAATACCCGCCGCTCAGGATGAGCATTCTCAACCTGTGTCGGCAACTAGTTAATATACAAATTAATATCAAATTTATCATTTAGATCCTACATATGTATGAGTGATGAGTAAGTGATGTCATCATTTAACGCGCTACATGAGGTCATTGAAGGTTAGGTGGTGGGCTCAAGTGCAACTTTGCACTGGATATGGGCGCTACAAGCTATTCCTCTTACTGAAATGTGAAAAATATCTTTTTACATACTTTTTCTTTGCAAAACCATAAAAGAAAATGCAGAATGTATGTGTAAGGGTATGTGCACACGATAACGACAATTACGGCTGAAATTATGGAGCTGTTTTCAGGAGAAAACAGCTCCTGCATTACAGACGTAATTGCTCGTACTCACGTTTTGCGAGGCGTCAATTACGGCTATAATTTAGAGCTGTACTTCATTGAAGTAAATGAAAAATGGCTCCAATTACGTCCCAAGAAGTGTCCTGCACTTCTTTGACGACGCTGTTATTTTACGCGCCGTCTTTTGACAGCGACGCGTAAAATGACAGGTCGTCGGCACTGTACTTCGGCAAACCCATTGAAATGAATGGGCAGATGTTTGCCGACGTATTTGAGCCATGTTTTCAGGCGGAATTCGAGGCGTGAAACGCCTCGTTTACGCCTGAAAATAGGTTGTGTGAACCCAGCCTAACAGTAAGAAATTTTAGAAGGATAGTCTCATAACAAAACAATAATCTCATAACAGCATTATAGCCTTGGCTTCTGAAATATTATTATGGTCCATATCCAATTAGTTTCTCCGATTGAACTGTATACAAAAAGTAAGTCAGTTTACTTCATGTGTGTAATATATATTGGTTGTGGATAATAAATAATATAGTTCTAACTAATAGAGAAATGAAACGTAACTTTTAATGATGAATAAAAATGAATACCCACACAGTGCACAATACTAGTCATTTATAAACAGGTCCTGTTTTACTGGGTATACCATCGCCATTAGGGGACTTAGACACAAAAAACGATGATGCCGGTATACCATGTAAAACATGTCGGGTGGACACGTCAAAATTTAAATAGCATCCAATAGTGCTGGAGCAACTTTGCAGAGGCATAATACCGGATAAATATCAGCTGGAATACATAATAACATATAGGAGACTGTAATGTCCGTGGCTGCGGGCTGTCAGCTCCAACCTTCCATTGACAGCCGCAGCCACGATTCGGCAAGCGCTGGCCCCAGCCTCCTCCTCAGGAGACGCCAGAACTCACGTCCACTCACCTCTGCCGGATCCCGTAGGGTGCGTGCGCACGCTCGTGCCCGCTCTTAAAGGGGCAGCGCGCGCATCGGACAGGATGGACGAACTTTGACCCGTGAGTACCCTGGACTATAAGAGGGGTCCAGCCCCCTAGTTCTATGCCTGAGCGTTGTTGTGTATCCCTTAGTCTGTCTATGCAAATGGTCCCCTAGTGTTTTCTGCTCCCAGTGTTCCTGTTCCCGTTCCTGTACCTGTATCCCGATCTAGTGCCGTGCTTGCTATACTCGTGCTGTGCTGGATACCATGCTTGCCTGCTTCTCCACGCCTGATGTCCACCTGCTGCCTAGTTCCTGCCAAGCTACTGTCCGTGCTGCCACAGGTACCCTATATACCATAGACTGTGACCTGTGCCCTGTTGGCCAGCTGCCCTACCGCCAAGGCGGTATGACCCAGTGGGTCCACAGACCCTTCGTGACAGTGACAATATTTGAAAGAGATATACAACGTTCCTTGTTTGGAGCATCCCATACCACCTAGGTCTCCGGGTGGCAGGGTCCAGCATGGCATCAATGATAGGCTGTAATCGACTGCCTGTAAAAATAAATACAGGTCAATCAATAGAATGCCAACATTACTATACGTGATCTATTATCCAGCCAGGGGGATGTGATTTTGAATGCCTAGTATTGTGCACCATGTTGATATACATTTTTAATAATCATTAAAATGTATGTTTAATTTTTCTATTAGCGGGTGCAATACATATTATTTTTGGTCTGTTGATTGTGTTCCTAAATAGGGTAGGTTCATGGGTAACACTCTATGTGCACATATTGGTTGTGGATGTAGAGGTTGATCTGATGATTTATTTAGAAATATGTAATGACGGGAGGTGGGGAAACAGACAAGTGAGCCCTAATCTACCCGCCACTCAGTCCCTGCCTACTTGCAACGACCCGCCCTAGGCGACGGGGTACAGCTGGGCGACGGTCCCTACACTCAATAGGTGCACGACAGACAAACAGACAAGGGTACAAAGAAGCCAGGGAAATGGGGAAGTTGCCCACGGGAACACCGTGAGCAACAAGCGAGGTGAACGAGCCGAGTCAAACCAGGAGATGAGCGAGGTACAAAAACGCAGAGCAGAAGAGTGGTCAGAAAAGCCAAGGTCAATCACAAGCAGAGGATAAGTAGTACAAGAAGCTGCAGCACGGCCAGGAAACCAACAGAGAATCACAAGCAAAGGAGGAACAGGAAAGGCAGGTATAAATAGACAGAGGGCGGGAGCTAGCTCCGTCTGGCCAGGCTGTGATAGGTTCTCCGACTCCTAAGCCTGCCACCCTGAGTGGTGGAAGATGGAGTCAGTCTCACAGACATAGAAGCAGGTGCAGACTGATTATCTATGGGCGTTAACCCCGAAGCTGTGCCTGGCAGATCCTTTACAAAATACATCTCAAATGTTACAATGAAAGGAAATATTTTATTTTCAAACACTTGCACAATTGCCCAAATACGTGAGTCACCCATCAGTTAGGAGGTCCCTCTGGCAAAACCATTCGGACCAGTGTTCAGGCATGGTTTGAGTTGAGACGTTTGGATGGCAGTGCAATAAAATACAACATAGTTCATGTTTTTATTTTCTTATTGGAAACAAAGAGATAATTGATTCATTACACCACCTGTAAAAATGATAACTTCAGGAGTTCAGGAAAAAAATCAGTGAGCAAGCGGTTATCATTTGTTAAACTGATCAAAACTGGTACAAGGTCGGCAGTTTGTGGCCATAAATACACGTTATTCTTGGTGAAAACTCTCCTATTAGATAAACCCAAGCATTGCATCCACCAAAGCTTCTGGCTCTGCAGGACTGCAAAAGTTATTAAAACAACGGACGACCACTGATATAAATCTCAGTAATACTTAAAACATTTTGTATGCACCGCTGTTAAAATTTCATTGAGGTGGATGAGAGACCCCCTGCTATCAGCTGCAGACAATATGATAACATGTCCAAATAAAATCCCTTTACATACAATAAATCCCATACTAGGAAAACAAGGAACAAAGAGAAACCACTTCCCTGTGCATAACAAATGCCCAATGTGTACTACTAGACGTGAGATTTCAACCAATGAAAAAATGGGCAACCAACCTGTTGTACAGCATGGATACCACTACCATTTACATCCATGCACAGTCAAATATCGGCCGACGCATTAGGGAGAAGAACAATGGAAAAAACAAAACAACGTTTTATGACAACCAATTGGCCAATAGTACCGAGCAGGATGGATCAGGATTTTGATACATTGTTTAACATTTATCGGTCATTTGCACAATAGAAAATAACTCATAATTGGATGACAATTGGGAAAAACATTGGATATCAGCTCTGTTCTGGCCAAGATTTATCGGATGTATTGTTTTTTAAGGTGAAAATGCTGCAACACTATGAGCGTCTTGAAGCAAATTGTCGATTATAAAGGACTCTGGTGACTAAAAGGACTTCATCAGGTTCCATTAATGCTGCACATGAAGTCACAAATTATGACATGCCTAATTCTCAAACCTAATCTTCCTATGGAAAACCCAGGGTATATAAGTGTAGAGTTTATTATTCATGATAAAAGTCATAAATGTGTAGAAAAAAAAACATGATTTAAAGCAGCACAGAATTATTTTTTTATCTTGGATTGAGAAAGAACATCCGGTAAAAGGTATTGCAGGTAATCATTTTAGCAGGTGCTTTATTGCCGAACTATCTTCTCCAATACGAGCCGGCCATTATGTCACGTGACCCGCACTGTGACTGTCCGACTCCTACAGCATCTGGATCCGAAGTCATTTTCACTATGCAATAATATGAGACTCACATTGAGCGTATATCATATATCTGATGCACACAGCAGATAAAAATTCTTACCAGAGTGTTTACCGGAGGGTTCTCCACTTTAGACAATTCCGTTTTGTTTAAATGCTCCCCAAGTGTTGAGCTGTACTCTGCGGGCCTGGCACCAAGTGTTTAATTCTGCTGCAGAGCCTCCACAATATATATTAAGCATTACACAATTACTATTGAAATCAACGGCGTGTCCATGTAATTCACAGATGTTTCAGGTACTCCGGCTACAATGAACAGCTCTCACTCTGATCTCCGCTCTGGCTAATAGCTGGGATCCTGAATGGAACTCCGAATTTCCTAGTAGGGTATTTGAAAATAGGTTTTTCCAAACCGGACAACCAAAATAAGGTGTCTGTATAAGTTACAGGCTGTGTATGGGTAAGGTGCAGTCTACAAGCATCAACACTCACTGTCACATCATTTCTCTCGTTAGGACACTTAATGGGTAAGAAGAGCCTTCGGGACACATATAGTGAACGAGATATGGAGGAATCCGCTATGAGAGGCGTGAGAGCTACTCTCCCATGAGAGCTACAGGGCACTTTCACCCATTCAACTCCAGGGAGCACAGGTATGTAGAACATCCTATGAATGTGCTCATTTATAACAAGAGAAATGTTCCAGCGGTTGCCTTCATGGTTGGAATTTACACAAAGGTAACAGAAACATGAAATACTGCAGGTTTATTGTTCTTCCTAATCAGCCAATTAAAAATGGATTCATGAGACTAGATACAGTTATATGAGCACACGCATCTACCCTCTACTACACCTTGTCATTCAGTTATTGAAGAGACATTGAAAGTTAGTTAAGCTATAAATATATTCACAAGGTTAGTGTTACAGAGTGCACTAACCTCTCCAAATAAGCAGATATAAGTTCCTGAAACTACACATGTCCTATGAGGGCACTCCTATGACAGAGCCCATTAAAGTCAATGGTTTCTGTCGGACGCCGCTGGTATCAGTCATTTGACGGATTAGGCACTTCCGTTATTCTGTTCCTATGACCGAGATGTGAACTTAGTGTTACTTTGTAATTTGCTTCTTTACTTACCCACTACAACTTTTTAATTACATGATATTTGCTGTTCAGGTAGAAAAGTAAATTCAGAATGCTGCTGGATTTCAATCAGAAGAGATCAGTGCTCAGGTGACGGTAATACACAGAACTATGCTATTAGGTCACATGTCAGACAGTGAAATAGTGCGGATTTGAAACGCGTACTGGAAATAGGATTTATAGAATTAAGCAAACCACGCAGATTTTCCTACAGGATTTTAACAATATATTAGATTCCTGTGAGGAATATGGTCAAATCTGAATATTTAGAGCCGAAGCTTCAGTACTGTATTTCCCTACAGGTTTTCTACGTCTTTCTGAATGTCTGATGCTTATTGGCTGCTTGCTGCTAATACCGACTTATGCTAATTGTCTTTTTTATATTTTCCAGAGAATGCGAAGGAAAATCCTGGAGCAGTATTTTAAAATGTCCCAGTCCTGCTGAGAGGACTGAAACGTAGCTATTTCTGTACATGGGTGAATAAACTACTATCTTTGCAACTACTTTTGGAGTGCTGCGTCTATTTCCTCGTTTGTGTATCCAATTCAGGACCGTGTGGATGACGGTCAAGGACGCATAGCATCGTGATACTTGAACTCTCTGAAGTGCTGCTTTTTTCTACCTACTCTATATATATATATATATATATATATATATATATATATATATATATATGTATATATACAGTGGAGGAAATAAGTATTTGATCCCTTGCTGATTTTGTAAGTTTGCCCACTGTCAAAGTCATGAACTTTCTGGAATTTTTAGGCTAGGTTAATTTTAGCAGTGAGAGATAGATTATATCTAAAAAAAAAAAAAAAAAATCACATAGTCAAGATTATATATATTTATTTGCATTGTGCACAGAGAAATAAGTATTTGATCCCCTACCAACCATTAAGAGTTCAGCCTCCTCCAGACCAGTTACACGCTCCAAATCAACTTGGTGCCTGCATTAAAGACAGCTGTCTTACATGGTCACCTGTATAAAAGACTCCTGTCCACAGACTCAATTAATCAGTCTGACTCTAACCTCTACAACATGGGCAAGACCAAAGAGCTTTCTAAGGATGTCAGGGATAAGATCATAGACCTGCACAAGGCTGGAATGGGCTACAAAACCATAAGTAAGACGCTGGGTGAGAAGGAGACAACAGTTGGTGCAATAGTAAGAAAATGGAAGACATACAAAATGACTGTCAATCGACATCGATCTGGGGCTCCATGCAAAATCTCACCTCGTGGGGTATCCTTGATCTTGAGGAAGGTGAGAGCTCAGCCGAAAACTACACGGGGGGAACTTGTTAATGATCTCAAGGCAGCTGGGACCATAGTCACCAAGAAAACCATTGGTAACACATTACGCCGTAATGGATTAAAATCCTGCAGTGCCCGCAAGGTCCCCCTGCTCAAGAAGGCACATGTACAGGCCCGTCTGAAGTTTGCAAATGAACATCTGGATGATTCTGAGAGTGATTGGGAGAAGGTGCTGTGGTCAGATGAGACTAAAATTGAGCTCTTTGGCATTAACTCAACTCGCCGTGTTTGGAGGAAGAGAAATGCTGCCTATGACCCAAAGAACACCATCCCCACTGTCGAGCATGGAGGTGGAAACATTATGTTTTGGGGGTGTTTCTCTGCTAAGGGCACAGGACTACTTCACCGCATCAATGGTAGAATGGATGGAGCCATGTACCGTCAAATCCTGAGTGACAACCTCCTTCCCTCCACCAGGACATTAAAAATGGCTCGTGGCTGGGTCTTCCAGCACGACAATGACCCGAAACATACAGCCAAGGCAACAAAGGAGTGGCTCAAAAAGAAGCACATTAAGGTCATGGAGTGGCCTAGCCAGTCTCCAGACCTTATTCCCATCGAAAACTTATGGAGGGAGCTGAAGATCCGAGTTGCCAAGCGACAGCCTCGAAATCTTAATGATAAAAAACGTCTGACTGCTGTGCTTGCCAACAAGGGTTTTGCCACCAAGTATTAAGTCTTGTTTGCCAAAGGGATCAAATACATATTTCTCTGTGCACAATGCAAATAAATATATATAATTTTGACAATGTGATATTCTGTTTTTTTTTAAATATATAATCTATCGCTCACTGGTAAAATTAACCTAGCCTCAAAATTCTAGGCTCATCATGTCTTTGACAGTGGGCAAACTTACAAAATCAGCAAGGGATCAAATACTTATTTCCTTCACTGTAAATGGTACCTTTTGCCAAGCAGCGGATGCACAAGGTCCCACACAATAATCCCACTGACTCCTAGGAAGGAGGGACATTTAGGGGGTTAAATTTTAGTCCTTTCCCTCATAAACCCTGAAGCGATGGGTATATCCTGTAACATCCATGGCTGCGGCCCGTCGGGATTACTCGCCTCCTGACGGCCGCAGCCATGGATCAGTGAACGCTGGCCCGCATCTCCTCCTCAGGAGACTCCAGCGCTCACTTCTGCTTCAGTCTGCTGTGTCCTGTAGGTGCACCTGAATTCGATACCAAAATTAGCCCATGATCACCCTGGACTATAAGAAGGGCCCTGCTCCTTCCTGCATTGCCTGAGCGTTGTTGTATACCTATGTTAGTCTTTGCAAGTGGTCCCTTAAGTGTTTTCCAGTTCCAAGTGTTCCCGTTACTGCTACGTGTATCCTGTATCCCATGCTACCTTGTTCCAGTGCCGTTTAGAGTTGGAGTCGTGTTGTGCTGTATACTGCGCCTTCCTTGTTACACCACGCCTGGTGTCTGCCTGCTGCCAAAGTCCCATCTGAGCCTACTATCGCTATGGTCTGAAGTTACCACAGGTACCCTTATCCAAACTATAGACTTTAACTTGGTATCCTGTTGGCCAGCTGCCATCCCGCTATGGCAGTACGGCCCAGTGGGTCCACCACACACCCATGGTGATATACCCGCTGGCACTTTCACAGATTTTATATAATGTAATACCGTACCGGAACCTTTTGTTTGGAAGATACTGCCTAAATTTGAGCCTTCACTTAAAACAAGCAAACAACGGATTCATCCACCAGAATATTTTGTATGGTGGCATAATTTTGGGAAAATGTTTGACAATAATGGTCAATTATTGGCATTATTTTGAAGTCGGTCAAAATTTGGGGCATCTGGGGGTGGCCAGCGACTATTATCATTAACATGCAGGAATTTAATTAACGCCTCAAAGCGTGTCCTGCTCATTATTGTGCAGTAAAGAGGGGTGCTATATAACATATCAGAGGACCAGTAATTTCTAATAGTGGACTTTTTTATAATGCCAAAGCTTTAAATATATGCTCCAAAATTTACACAGCTCTGCTGCATTTGTTGGAGTCCAGTTTTGGTCTATGACATAGTAGAAGTCAGGATCTTGGGAGATAAACTGAGCAGCATAGATGTTCGTCTGCTCAACCATCAAATGTATTAGGGAGTCAGAAGAAAAAGGTAAAAAAAAAAAATCTATGGGCTCAAACCCTGTGGCATCAAATTGAATACCTGAGGAGGCTGTAAAATCAGGCACTTGGGGCTATAATTATCTGCAGCTACCCATGACAATTCGGGCATTGCAGGATCTTTGACTCTTCGGCAGTGACGGGGAGGGGGGGTTCAGAGTCAGTTTACATAGATATGGACAAACTGTGCTTCACCTTCACTCACTGAGTCCATATCGTAGCATAACATTTTGTATGCCTCTTCAGCAATGTTAAGCCTTTGGGCGATATTTTATATTTCTAACTGGTGATGACAGGTCTGATGACAGGCGAAGAAAGGTCTAATGACAGGTCTCATGACAGGCGATGAAAGGTCTGATGACAGGTCTCATGATAGGCGATGAAAGATCTGATGACAAGTCTGATGACAGGTGATGAAAGATCCGATGACAAGTCTGATGACAGTTTTTTTTTTTTATATTTCAACAGAACAATGGGAGCGGAGCGCCCACCAGTAACCTGGCTGTATTTGAAAGTGGGGATACCCTACCTACCTACCAAATTCTAAATTGTAGCTTGACACAGTGACAGTTTAAAGCCCTGACGTGTCTTGGACATCGGATTGCAGTAAGTTACTTGCAATACAGACGTACCAGACATGTCATATTGCGGGAAGGGGTTAATAACCAGAAGTAGAGGAAAATCTATTTATATAAATGTTCACAAATTGTACAAAACAAGGAACAACCAATAATTCACCTGTGTAAGTTGTCCCAACATTAAGATAAAAGCGCTGCAGTTTTTCATATTAAGCAGCTTTATTACATTGTAATGTTCTGTGGTCTGAAATAAATGGTTTCAGGAACAGAATATATTAAGAGCCTTATAAAAGTTTGGTGTTTACAGATGTTTTACTGGGAAGGTCAATGATTTGTAATGTGGCTAAAAGCCATTATGATCAAAACACATGAGATGACAGATGACAAGTAGCTCTAATCACATATTATTATTAACGTTCAGGGGCTAAGTTTGGCGTATGCGTTGGGATAATCTCCCGACAGGTGCCAAGCATAAAGCCCCAACGTGTATGTATACCATACGTGGCAGTAATGTCCGGGGTCGCAGACCGCAGACTCCTATCTTCCTGCAGACGTCGTCCTCCCCAGAGATGCCAGCACATGCGGCCGTCCTGTCCTGCAGTGACCTCTAGGGTGCGCACTCGAACTTATTCCCAGTCTCAATGAGCCAGAGCACATACAAGTTTTAGATTTTAGCTGATTGCTCCCAGATCACCTTGGACTATAAGAAGGGCCCTGCCTCTTCCTGCATTGCCTCAGCGTTGTTTTACCTACCCGTGTCTGTCTTTGAAAATGGTCCCTTGAGAGTTTTCCAGTTCCAGTGTTCCCATTCCTGCTACCTGAACCCTGTATCCTGTGCTATCCTGTTCCAGTGCCGTGTAGAGTTGGAGTCGTGTTGTGCTGTATACTACGCCTGTCTTGTTACACCACGCCTGGTGTCTGCCTGCTGCCCAGCTCCCATCCGAGCCTATCCTGCTACTGTCAGAAATTACCACAGGTACACCTATACGAACTATAGACTTTGACTTGTATACTGTTGGCCAGCTGCCATACCGTCAAGACGGTAAGGCCCAGTGGGTCCACCATACCCACAGATAGTGACAGTGGCGTACGTCATCCATAGGCCCCCATGTTTAAAATAAATGAATACCGCGCAGTACAAGTTTTTATTAAGAGGTGGGCAACTGTATAGGACGTACTTTCAAAAAAAATATTTTTATCTGTGGAGTCTATAGGGTTGTATTGACCCTTTCAGCATACACACTGGCTACATATACTCTGAACATGCACACCAAACGTAATGTAAACACAAATTTAATTACACACACTATATACACCGCGTTCCAAATTATTATGCAAATGTTATTTTTGGCTGATTTTCCTAAATAGTCGATGCAAATGACAGATCAGTATAATCTTCAAGCCATCAACCGTTGGAGTATAATGCAAATTTTATTGAACAAATCTCCTAATGATAACAGATTTTTTTTTAGAAGTTAAAAACTCAAAATGCACTGTTTCAAATTATTATGCACAACAGAGATCAAAACATTTTAAAGGTTGTAAAGAGAACTAAAAAGGTAATTTGTTGAATTTGCAGCATCAGGAGGTCATATTTACAGAAATCAAAAGCTCTTTCAATGAAAAAAAACTTAACAGGCCAAGTTACATGTTAACATAGGACCTCTTCTTTGATATCACCTTCACAATTCTTGCATCCATTGAATTTGTGAGTATTTGGACAGTGTCTGCTTGAATATCTTTGCAGGATGTCAGAATAGCCTCCCAGAGCTTCTGTTTTGATGTGAACTGCCTCCCACCCTCATAGATATTTTGCTTGAGGATGCTCCAAAGGTGCTCAATAGGGTTGAGGTAAGGGGAACATGGGGGCCACACCGTGAGTTTCTCTCCTTTTATGCCCATAGCAGCCAATGACACAGAGGTATTCTTTGCAGCATGAGATGGTGCATTGTCATGCATGAAGATCATTTTGCTACGGAGGGCACAGTTCTTTTTGTACCACGGAAGAAAGTGGTCAGTCATAAACTCTACCTACTTTGCAGAGGTCATTTTCACACCGTCAGGGACCCTAAAGGGGCCTACCAGCTCTCTCCCCATGATTCCAGACCAAAACATAAACATGACTCCGCCACCTCCTTGCTGACGTCGCAGCCTTGTTGGGACATGGTGGCCATCACCAACCATCCACTACTCCATCCATCTGGACCATCCAGGGTTGCATGGCACTCATCAGGAAACAACACGGTTTGAAAATTAGTCTTCATGTATTTCTGAGCCCACTGCAACCGTTTCTGCTTGTCAGCATTGTTTAGGGGTGGCCGAATAATAGCTTCATGCACACTTGCAAAACTCTGGAGGATCCTACACCTTGAGGTTCGCGGGACTCCAGAGGCACCAGCGGCTTCAAATACCTGTTTGCTGCTTTGCAATGGCATTTTAACAGCTGCTCTCCTAATCCTATTAATTTGTCTGGCAGAAACCTTCGTGATTATGCCTTTATCAGAACGAACCCGTCTGTGCTCTGAATCAGCCACAAATCTTTTCACAGTACGATGATCACGCTTAAGTTGTCTTGAAATATCCAATGTTTTCATACCTTGTCCAAGGCATTGCACTATTTCACGCTTTTCGGCAGCAGAGAGATCCTTTTTCTTTCCCATATTGCTTGAAACCTGTGGCCTGCTTAATAATGTGGAACGTCCTTCTTAAGTAGTTTTCCTTTGATTGGGCACACCTGGCAAACTAATTATCACAAGTGTCTGAAATTGATTACAATGATCCAAAGAGCCCTAAGACACAATACCATCCATGAGTTTAATTGAAAAACTAATAATTAAATGTTTATGACACTTAAATCCAATGTGCATAATAATTTGGAACACGGTGTGTATATATAGTCACATATTACTCACCAAGAACTATAGAGGAGAAATCTCACAGTAGTGCAATCTCTAAAGGTGGCCATACACATTAGACGTATGCTGGCCAAACCTGACAATTTCGGCGGTACCAGCAGACCATCTAATGTGTACGACGGAGTCCCGACTCTCCCCAACTGCAGATGTCGGGGGAGAGAAGGATTGGGCTGTTGAATTTCAACATGCCCAATCCTTTTGTTCGTAAGGGGATAAGCCTCTGCCAAAGGAGTCTGTCAGCAACTTTCTTCCTTCTCTCTATATGTATGGACGGCCGAGCTGAGACGGTATCCATATGGGAAAGTCGTTAGGAATAGCTGTCAGATGAACTATCGTTTGGCAGACAGCTATCTAAAGTGCATGGCCAGCTTTACAAAATACATTCAGTTAAAAGACAAAATGCCAAAATTCAAATCCTCCTGCACACTGGAGAAAGAAAGGTATAAAGCTAAATTCTAGCTGTAATGACAGGATTCATTACTAATATCATAATTCTTCTTTTATGCTCTGTTCACACTGGTGTCATCACTTCTGTTTTGACTGGAGACAGGACAGATATTTCGGATACATTTTGTAACGGATCCTGACAGATCCCTTTGATCTATAATGGGTCTGTCAAGTTTCCCTTTTTTTAAAAAAAAAACTGGATAAAATAGTGTAACATGATACAACTATTCTGATGATCAAAGAGCAATGGAAACCTGATAAAAGAATGAATAGTCTTGCGTTCGGTCTGTACAATGGGAGAAATTCCCAACATATACATTAGCATGCCCATAGACCATCATTAGCCAAACAGGAATCAATTGAAGTGAATGAAACTGTATCGGCACTATTCAAATGCACACGCCGACCATAGCCCAGAGCGCAGTGTGAACCCAGCTTTAACCCCTTCAGGACTGAACCTGTTTTGGCCTTCAGGACAAAGCCGATTTTTCAAATCTGACATGTGTCACTTTATGTGGTAATAACTTCGGAATGCTTATACTTAAACAATTGATTCTGAGAATGTTTTCTCGTGGCATATTGTACTTTATGTTAGTGAAAAAATGTGGTTGATGAAATCAATATTTATTTGTAAAAAAACACCAAGAATTGGAGAACATTTGAAAAAAATTTCATTTTTCTAAATTTAAATGTATCTACTTGTAAAACAGATAGAAACCCCACACAAAATAGTTACTATTTTATATTTCCCATATGTGTACTTTGTGTTTGCCTCATTTTTTGAACATTCTTTTATTTTTCTAGGACGTTACAAGGCTTAGAACATTAGCAGCAATTTCTCATATTTTCAAGAAAATTTCAAAAGGCTATTTTTTTCATGGACCAGTTCAGTCCTGAAGTGGCTTTGAGGGCCTTATCTATTAGAAAGTCCCCATAAATCACCCCATTTTGAAAACTGCACCCCTCAAAGTATTCAAAACAGCATTCAGAAATAGTTTTAACCCTTTAGGCATTTCATAGGAATTAAAGCAAAGTAGAGGTGAAATTTACTAATTTTTTTTGCCAAAATTCATTTGTAATATATTTTTTTCTGTACCACAGAAGGTTTTACCCAAGAAATGCAACTCAATTTTATTCTGCAGTTTTTAGAAATATCCCATATGTGGCCCTAGTGCGCTAACAGACTGAAACACAGGCCTCAGAAGGAAAGGAGCACCTATTGGGTTTTGGGGCCTCCTTTTTTTTAGAATATATTTTAGGTACCATGTCAGGTTTGAAGAGGTCTTGTGAGGCCAAAACAGTAAAGACCCCCCAAAAGTAACCCCATTTTGGAAACTACACCCCTCAAGGAATTGTTCTAGGTGTAAAGTTAGCATTTTGACCCCACAGTTGTTTTGCGGAATTCATTGGAAGTAGTCTAGATTTTAAATTTTTACAAGAAATAAAGGAGAAAAAGCACCCCAACATTTGTAAAACAATTTCTCCCGATTACGGAAATATGCCAGATTTTACCGCAAAGGGGGCTATGGATTGGATCAAGTTCACGGGCTAAGCCTGCTCCATACTCAGCGGGTGTTAACTGTATTTTACAGCTGACAACACTTCAACCACCAGGATCGGATATAACGCCGATCAGCGCCGTTTAAACATTTAGATGCCTCGGTTAATAGTGACCACAGCATCTAAGCCATTAGAAAGAAGGGGGGGATCGCAATCACAGTCCCCCCCATGATGCGATCAAGTGGTGCCGATGGTTGTCATGGCAGCCTGGGGGTCTGATGAAGACTACAATACAGTGGCATACATTGAAATACGTCGGCTGAACTTCCCGGGCACAGCACTACTTGAAGCGCTGTGCCTAAGTAAGCCTCTGACCTCACTGTCCATATATAGACAGTAATGTCAGTGGATTTCATAAACAGCGTCTCCAGCCAGGGCATCGCAAGAGTTCTGGCTGGGGACTCCTGTCTTGAGAAAGCCCTTGATGTCACTATCCATATATGGATAATGAGGTAAGGAGCTTTAAAAACCCGCAATCCATGACAGGGATTCCACTCCTGGAGGAGCCCCTGCTGTCTCTATCCATATATGGGCAGTGACGTTAGCAGCTTTAAGATGCCGGAATCCCTGGGCAGAGCGTCAGCAACGCTCTGGTCGGAGATTCCATTACTGGAGTGAACACCTGATGTCAGGGGCTCTAAACTAAGGAGTCCCTGGCCAGAGCATCGGAAGCGCTCTGGTCGGGGACTCCGGGACTGGAGGAGACCCTGCCGTCACAATCCATATATGGACAGAATATCAGGGGCTTCTCCAGTCCTGGTCTCCCTGGCCATAGCACTACCAATGCTCTGGCCGGGAACTCCGTGGTTGAAAGCTCCTGACATCAATATACACATATGGACAATAACATTATGGGCTTCCCTGGG